>NW_028258443.1:3600000-3900000 GCF_053883595.1 Heterocephalus glaber | reverse complement strand
AAGGTTTTTTTCCTGCAGTTAGCTAACCTAACTGACAAAGAATCACTCCCAGCTCATACCCCATTCCCACACCTGAAACATGTCCTCCTTCATTGTCTTTGTTCTCAGTAAATATCCGTGTCCTCAAGATGATATAATTCCTATTTTCCCACTGTATATAAATGAGATGAACTCCTGTGCACTTTTCTATCCAATTATATAAACTGAATGTAACTTCCTCAGCCAATGAACTGTGTTAAGTACCTTGCTTCTGCATCTATGCCCCTCTTCCCTTGATCCATACAAACCCCTTTCACTGCCAGCTCCAGGCTGACCACTTTGTGGAGAAATCCCAAATCATTCCACCCGTGTAATAAAACTGGACACTTGACTCTAACCTCTGGGTGTGTTCTTGATTCTTCTTGGCCTGATCCTGCTAAACCATTAAGAGCTGTAACAGTGTAAATTGCAAGTCTGCCATAACAAAACCAAATCCAATATCCTTGGAAAATTATTTAAAATCTTCAAAATGCTACCCCAAGTTCCATTCCTATCTATATTGTTCACCATCCTCTGTAAAATGCAAATTATATTGTAGTCTATTTTTCCACCATTTTTTTTGTTGAATCATGCTCTGAGAAAATGTTTAATAGCCATATAAGTCTAGAAAGTAAAGCATACTAATATTTCCTTCATAGAAATGCATGCAATATTATAAGGCTAATATTAGTAAGCTAACAATTTTGAAAAATCTTGGAGTGGAGAGGTTCATTCATTATTAATCAATTATTTCCCAATTTATTTCACCAAGAAATCAATTTTTTAAAAGTATCTTCTAAAAACCTGCATAAAACACACTTATAGAATATATTTTTGTAAATGCTGTTATTTAACATGGAATTATTTTAATTTTCCTGAATATCTATGTTCTACAGTTGCTATTTACATGAGAAAGAGAAGAAAGTCATTTGGTAGTTCAGACTTGGAATTATAAACACTATAATGTCTTTCCCCCCACTTATCAACTAAGCCAATTTATCCATCAAACCTCAAATTATGTGTAATCTGTATAAACCTGCTTTAGCACACCATGGACTTTTCTGTAATTTAGAATTAACTGCTTTTTTCCCTCTATTGTTATAGGCCTTTGCTTATACACTTTTAATAATACCACTAATTATATTTTGTATATCTGCAGACCACAGGCATATATTATGCACTTTCTCATGCTGAGTGCTTAGTATAGTGCCAGGCAATTCAGGGGCACATGAAACAAATCATCATTAAACACCTATAAAAATCATTATCCCAATGTGAATCCATACAGAATTAAAGAGTGGGTTCTATATTTTTACAATAAATTATTTAAGATTCAAAAAAAAGAAAACAATGAGAACTGGGATAATTAAAGAAAAATTTGTAGAGGAGGTGGATCTTGAACTGAAATTTGAAAGATGAGATGGATTTGAACAAGGTAAATCAAAGCAGAGACAGAGCCAATCTTAAGCATGTTTGTGACATAGAGAAAATAATGAACAGTAGGCACAGAGAAAATTAAAATTTGGAAGAGTAGTATCAGATTATAAAAAAATTGGAATACTACAGAGAGTAGTTTAAAGGCTGTTGATTAAAGTGTTAAGTCAAGATGGAATAAAGATTTTGCAAAGATTAGACAAAACACGTACTACTTTAAATTAAGGTTTCTGTTCATTATTAGACATCAGTGTCTGTCATCAATGTTTGCTTATTGATCTGTGCAATTAACATATACAAAGTATTAAGGCTCCTGTTTAAGTATAGGTTTTATATTTCCTAGGAGAAATATTGATTTATAGATTAAGCATTATCATGAAAGCAGAATCTTCTTTTCTTTCCAAAATGATTGTTTTCTGATAAAATGTTTCTCCATAGATCTATAAGCATAGTCCTCATAAATTCTAACTCTTGTTCTGACTTGTATCTATATGTCCCCCCTAAACCTCATGCACTCATCTGTGCAGATCCAGGTGTAGATCTAGATCCAAGTGTAGATCCAGAGCTGGCTGGATTATGTGATACTGGTATTAAGGGTGTGTGGTACTAAATTAATCCAATGACTTGTTTTGCATTGTTCTGGATGTGAATAATGGAAAAGCCCACCCTGGGTGTGGGAGGCACTACCCAAAAGGCTTGTACCCCGATTAAAAGGCTTGCTGCTTGCTGCTGCTTCCTCATGCCTGCTCTGTTCTGAACTGTTTCTCCTCTGCTATGCCACTTTGCCATGCTTCCCTGCTTTGAATCCAGCCAAATATGGACTGAAACCCCTACAGACTATGACGTGAAATAAATCTTCCTTTAACTTATGGATATCAAATATTCTGTCCCAGCAACAAGAAATGTAATGAGAACAACACTAGAGGTAATCCTTTTTACTGGGCATTGATCCAAGTTCTCTGGTTCTTACATATTAAAATTTAGATGGGTCCTTTGAACTCACTGGTGAAAGGATATTTCTCAATGGAGAAGCAAAACTTAGTTCCTAAGTTGTTATTCATCTTTCTTTGGCTCTAACTCATTAAAATAGTGTGAAAATAATTTGTAAGCCATCATATTGAGTTTTTAATATACCTATTTTCAAAAACGTTTTTTTCTTAATGAGATTGTACCTTCCTGAAGAATATTTCAAATCTAGTAATTAGGTTTTGGCTTGCTTTATTCCAGGGATATATTTTCCAATTTTTCTGATTCTATTAAATGAAGATTCTTGAACTTTTTCAATCTAAATTCTACTTTGTTAGAACAGATGCATCTAAATCTGCTTGCTTATTTCTAAATCAAAGCTCTACTGTTGATAGTTCTATAAGGAATATCATTAAGAAATATTTTCTATGCTCATAATCATCAAGAAAGGTCACAGAAAATAACTTTAATGTATAATTTAGACAGATTTAAATTATTATATATATAATGTAAAATATATATGGTATATGTAATATACCATATATATTTAAATTATAATATATCAGAAAGTTTAGCTAGACCTATAGTTGTAAATGCTTATTCTTTGTAATTGTGCCTATTGCTTGTCCAAGATACCAATGGAATTTAAGTGTAGTTTGCATTATAGTACTAATTCTGTTCACTATTGGAGGTTATATTATACATAATGGTTGAAAAAAGTCATGTGTCCATCAGCATGCCCTTTAAAAGTATCTTTCTAACAATTGATATTTTGTTTTATTCAATTGATTTTTTGAAGAAAAATTTTTATCTTCAATTAGCACATGATAATTGTATATATTTACAGTATACAGTGTGACATTTCAATGCAAATATTCAATATGTAACAATCAGGGTAATTGGTGTATTTATAGCCTCAGACATTTTTCATTTCCTTTGCAGTGAGAATATTCAAAATTCTTCTCTACTACCTATATTGAAATAATGAATTGTCAGTTATAATTTTCCTATTGTGCTTAGAGTATTTGAAGTTATTCCACCTATCCAACCATAACCTTGAACCTCTTAACCATCCTCTCTGCGTTCCATTTCCTCTACAACCTTTCTCAGGCTCTGTAACTACTGTTCTATCCTCTACTTCTTTGGGATCAACTGTTTAAGTTCCACATATAAGTGAGACAAAATCATCTTTCTATCCAATTGAGTTATTTAAAATTACTATTTTAGGGCCAGGAATTTAGCTCAGTAGTTCCAGCGCCTGTCTCGCAAGTGCAAGTTCCCGAGTTCGATCCCTGGTACCAAAAATAAATAAATAAATAAATAAATAAATAAATAAATAAAATCACTGTTTTAACATTAATGAATGATAAATCACCAACCTCAAGTCAGGCCCTACTATATTTACATAAATATTTGATTTCTCCTTTATTGTGATCTATATGTCATTTATAACAAAGCATATTAATGAATATACTTTAGCCTTTAGGAGATGAATGGTAAGTTAAATTTATATTAGTTGAACCATTAGTGGGGATAATAAGGCATACTAAGTACATTGCCAAAAATGATATTTTAGGAATTTATAAGGTATTTTAAGGCACAATGCAGTACTTTTGTTTACAGCGGACATTTCCAATATCACACTGTTGTTGAAACTTCTTGTCTTACCTAGTCCTCACAGTAATTATGAATTTGAGAAAACTTTGCTACTTTGAAACTTCCCAAATAATAATTTTTTTAGAATAGTAATTTCTATGATCTCACAAAGATAACTTCAACAGAAGTCTTGATATATTTCAAAGAAAGTTTCATATACGTGTTGCAATTTTAAAGCATTTAGAGCCTCATTTCTCTGTTAATTCCATATCAAAAAATATAAACTTGTTGCATATACTACAAAAAAACTTCATTGTGTTGGGAACCTGGCACTTTACTAACATGAAAAATTTTTCAGGGCTATCATAATGCTTTGATTACTCAAACATAAAACTGGAAAGAATGTTAACTCACTTAACAACCTTGACTCACAAAAGGGAAATTTACTCATTTTGCTGCTAAATTGCTTTGGAGATGGTAGGATAGTTGTTTTCCTAATGTTAAATGTCAAATAATATTAGATATTTCATTCAGTCAAACAATGAAAGATCGGAGACTAAAGTTCAGCCTCAAGCACAAAAGTTGGAGATTTAATTTTCAAAAGTTTCTGTCTTCCTGATATTATCCTTTAACTTAAAATGCTAAATGTAACTTTCATTTTTCAATGATCATTCTATAAACAGTCTAATACCTATTGCTTTGAAGAAACGTCAAAGATAAATTGTTGTTAAATAGACTCAGCGTTGGGTGCAGTGGTACAACTGAAGCCACAGTTACTAGGGAGCCGGAGGGAGGAGGATTATTTGAGTCAAAGAGTTCAAAACCTTATCTCAAAAAATTAAAGAAATAATGACCTAAACTGAATCAACTGTATAAGTGCTAATTTAAAGTATAGCATATAGATGTGGCATTTAGTCAGTGAAAAATAATTTTAAAAATTATCAGAAAATCTTCCTTGTTATTATTTAAACATACAGCTACCCTCCAAATTAAAACATACAGCTAGACTCCAAATTTAAAATAAATCAATTACTTTAATTATATTTTCTTTAAAAATTTTTGTTTATTGGTACAATGTAGATATACATAATGATCATCATATGGAATTTGTACATGTACAAGATATACCTTAATTCTTATTTTTCCCTACTCCCCTTACCTGCCTTCAACTCTTCTTCCTGTCCTTATTTACAAAAGCTTTACTTAAGTATATTTTCTTGTAAAAATATTTTTGCTGGTTTTAAAGTATATTTGGAAATATACTTTAAATGTATTTTAAATATATATCATCTGATAATCAGGTTTTATTAAAATAAATAAAAGGCAAAAGATATTGGGCAGGAAAAAGAAAACTGACTATTCACATATGACATAATGTGTGTGTGTGTGTGTGTGTGTCTGTGTCTGTGTCTGTGTGTGTCTGTGTGTTATTGTAGATTGAACCTAGGGCCTCAGCACAAGTGTCTTAGCACTGAACTACAGTTTCAGCCCTTTTTTAAACATTTTATTTTTAGATATGGTGTTGCTAGGTTATCCAGGCTGTATGTGAACTTGTTCTCCTTTGGCCCCAGCCTCCCAAGTAGCGGGGTTTAAAGGTGTGCCCCATTAGATATGGATGATATAATCTTAAAGAGAAAATCATAAGGCATACATATATGCACATCCAAAACTTACTAGTATTAATAAATGAGTTCATCAAACTTTTAGAAGTCAAGGTTAATAAACAAAACTAATATATATATTTACGGATATCAATAGAGAATTCAAAAATATAATTAAGGAAATCATGTATTTATAATAACATCAGAAAGAATAAGATACTTAGGAATAAATTTAAACAAGAAGTGAGGTATATGCAATTAAAAATTAAAAATATTACTAAAAGTAATTTTAAAACACCAAAATAAATGGAAAAAAATTCTGTGTTCATAGATTAGAAGAATATTGCTAAGACAGCAACCTCCAAAGTTGACATACTGATAAAATGTTCACAGAAATTCCAGAAATGGACAGATGATCCTAAATTTCATAAGGAAATACTAAAGTACCTGAATAGCCAAAAATGTTGAAAAAGAACAAAATTAGAGGACTCATAGCTGCAGAAATCAAAATACTGCTATTGCTATAGGAATAAACATATTTACCAATAGAATACAACTGAGAATAAAAAAATGACCCCATATATTTATGGCTAGTTGTTTTTTGACAAAAGTATCAAGGTAATTTAATAGGTAAAAATAACCTTACTTATAAATGATGCTGGGAAAACTGAATATCTATGTGAAAATAATAAAATTGGATTATCTTAAGCCATACACAAAAATTAGCTCAAAATCTCAATATAGTAGATGAAAGAATAAGCCCTTCAAAACATAAGTATAAATATTTTTTATTGCATTAGGTAATGACTTTTTGTTTGTTTGTTTGTTTGTTTCTTGAGACAGTCTCACTATGTAGTTCAAGCTGGCCTTGAATTCACTATGTATTCCAGGCTCGCCTAAAACTAGCGATGATCCTTCTGCCTTAGCCTCTGGACTCCTAAGATTACAGACTTGTACCACCATGCCTGACTTCAAGTAGTGTCTTCTTAAATATAACAACAAAAGCATTAGCAACAAAAAAATTGATATACTAGACTTTATCAAAGTTAAAGATACTCCTATATCAAAGGACCCTATCAAGTAAATAAAATTGTAACTCAAAAAGTAGGAGAAAATATTTGCAAATCCTTTATCTGAAAATAATTTAGTATTAAGAATATATAAAAGGGCTGGAGATTTAGCTCAGTGGTTCTGCTGCCTGCTTAGCAAGTGCAAGGTCCCAAGTTCAGTCCCCAGTGCCAAAAAAATATATATAAATGTCTTCCAACCCAATAACAAAAAAGACAATAGTATCATAGACATTTCAGCAAAGAAGATATGCAAATGGCTATCACAAACTTAAAAATGTGGTCCACATCATTAGGGAAATGAAAACTAAAAAAAAATATTATGCTACTTCATTATACTAAGTTGGCTGTAACTTTAAAATTTTGAAAATTGTGTTGGTGAAGATAAAAACAAATTGGAATGTTCATCTTTTGAGAATGTTAAATACTTCACCTGCTGTTGAAAACAATTTAGCAGCTAGTCAAAATTTGAAACATACAGTTACCATATGATTCAGAGATCTCACTTGTGGCTACATAGCCAAGTAAATTGAAAGGAAATGTCCAGAAAAAAATTTATACAGTCAGATGTTGTTGTATAAATCTATAATCCAAGCATTTGGGAAGTATGGGGCAAGAGGATCAAAATTTTGAGCAACCCTGGGCAACTTAGTGAGACACTGGCTCAAAACGAAAATTATTTAAAAAGGACTGGGTATGTAGCACTATGTGAAGGACCTGGGTTCAATTCCCAGCACTCCCAAAAAAGTACACAATTGTTCATTACAACATTATTTGTAATAGCCCCAAAGTAAAAACAACTCAATCTATATACTATGAAAATATGGCATACCCAGACAATGGAGCATTATTTAACAATGAAAATGAATAAAGTACTCATCAACATACCACAAGACTGATAAAAAACCAAAACATTATGCTAAGTGAAAAACACCAGACCTAAAAGGCCATGTTATGACTTATGTCTAAATGTCTCCCCAAAGCCTCATTTGGTCATAGGTGGGGCTTTTTTAGAAGTGGCTGTATCTAGAGTGTGTGATTCTGGAATTGATTCATAGTGTAATGTAGGATAAAGGACACAAAGATTAAAGTTATAAGTGCTACCCACCCTAAGTAGCTTGGATAAGACATAAAGTATAGAAAGAGCTATGGTCATCTCTTGCTTTTTTGCTACCTTTGGCCCACCATAAACTGTTTCTCTTCTGCAATGCCTGTCTACCACTCCACTCTGCCTTGGAGCCAGCCAATTATAGATTGAAACCTCTACAAACTGTGAGCTAAATAAACCTTTCCCTCTTTAATTTTGGGTGTTGGGTATTTTGACTCAGCAAAGAGAGAAAAGAACCTAAGACACAATTTGTTAACAGAAAAGTAGAGTCATTGCTGTGACTGTACCTGACCATGTAGTTTAGGAGCCCTTGGAGCTGGCTTGTGGTAAGAATTTAGAAAGGTTTGGAGATTCCAGATGAAAAAGTAGAGCTGAAATGCCTTAGGCTGTACTTGAAGGGAGATTCTAGTCAGAGCTCAGAAGACCAGAATGCTAACAGAAATGATGCTGGTAAAGCCCAAGCTCAGGAGGTTTCTGCTGGGAAGGACTGCATTGGCTGTTAGACTCCAGACTATGTGTGTTATGCCTTGGCAGAAAGTTTGTCTGAATTTTGCTCATGTCCAAAGACTTTTCTGAGACTGAGATTAAGGATGGTGGACTAAATCTTGGAAAAGAATGTTCAAGGCAGTCTAATATTGAGACTGTGGCATGGATACTATTGGGGGCTTTTAACCAGATGTGTGTTGAGAATCCAGAGCAAAGAGCCCAGCAGAATGATTTAATAAATTTTGAGTTTGGCCAGAAAGGAAGCTTCAGTAAAGTTAAGGAGTAAAGTTAACAGTAAAGTTCAGTTCAGTATATTTAAGATAGAGCAGTGGATATTTTTAAAAATTATTTTTATTAATTATATAGGCACATTTAAGGTATACAACGTAATGACATTTATCATTGGAAATTTGCACCTTTACATAATTTCACTTGGTTCTTATCTTTTCCCCATTCCCCTGCCCTCCCTTCAACCCCTCCACCCCTCCCTATCCACAAAGACATTGTTTCCATTTTTTCTAATATTAATTCCATTCCCTTCTTTCTTTTCTCCTACCCCTCCCACTTCCCCTTTGCAGCTTTTCTTCCTATTTCACATTATCTATTATACCTTTTAGTTCTTATTTACACTTTCAGTTTCTCACACTAGAGAAAGTATTCATTATTTACATATGTGTATGCTATTTATTTCACTTAAAACTATTGCCTCAATGTGTATTAATTTAGCTATAAATGTCTCTAGTGTCTCATTCTTTTTTTTCCCATTAAGTTTATGGGTACATTTTAGGTATAAAATACAGTTACATTCATCATTGGGATCTTGCACTATTACATGAGCATCTTGGTTCTTATTTTTTTCCTTTCCCCTGCCCTCCCTTCACCCCCTCCACCCTTCCCTATTTGCAAAGACTTTGTTTCCATTTTTTTCCTTTTCTCATATTTTTACTTTTCCCTTTTTTCCTTTCCCCTACCCTTCCCACTACCCCCTACCCTTCCCACTTCCCCTACACCTTTAGATCTTTTCTTCCTGTTGCACAATATCAATTATAAATTTTTTAAATTAAAATATCAAGATCTAGGAGACATTACCACAGATTTTACACAATTTAAAAGGATATAGAAAGCATATTTCAAAAATCTGTTTTGAAATAAATTTGAAAACTTCTAAGAAGTTTTTTGGAAGACAAATTAATGAAACTAACTCTGGAGGAAATATAAAATTTGAATAGCATCTATTAAAGAAAGTATATTCTTAGCTTGAAAACCTACCTATATGACAACAACAGGCTTGTACACATTTTAACTGATAAATTATATCAGACATTCAAAGCAGATAAAACAAAGGAACACTTCTCCCCTCATTTTAGGAAATCAACATTGTGCTAATCCTAAAACTGGATAAAGATAATAGAAGAAAAAGTATGAATATAGATAGAAATTTGTTTAACAAAACAAATTATTAGAGGTCAGATCTGGCAATATGAAGAAAGTGGTTTTGTTATAGGGATGGCAGTGTTGGTTCAGCATTGGAAGATTCACCCCCAAAAGTCATCATTTTAACAGAGGAAAGGAAAAAGCCATATGATCCTGTCACTGTTGGAGAAAAAGTATTGGACTAAATTCTACAGCTGTTCATGGTAAAAGCTATCAGGAGACGAGAAGCAGAACAGAAACTTCTCAACAGATCAAAGACATGGACTCCATACTTCCAGCGAGAACACCTTATATGAATGGAGAAGATACAGTGCTTTCTCCTTAAGGTGGGGAACAAGGGCAGATATGTTTACTCTTTATCTGTCCATTAAACTTTGAAACCTAGGCCCCCCCAAAATAGTCTGGCAATAAAATGACACAACTAGGATAGGATTGGCACTGCAGAAGCAAAATCTTTGTATGTAGATGAAATGATCATCTACAGAGAAAATACTAAGAAATCTCTAGGAGCCCCTAGAACTTGTACTTGAATTTAGCAGGATTAGAAAACACAAGGTATATATAAAAATTCAGATCTGTGTATACTTGCTATAAATGAAGAACTGGATATTGAAATTTAAAAGTTATGTAGGAGTACAAAGGACCCAGAAAAGCCAAAAACAAAAACAAAAACAGTGTTAGAAGACGTTTAGTACCTAATTTTAAGACTTCTTCTAAAGCTACAGTAATCAAGGCCACCATGTTGGTGTAAGGAAAGACATATAGATCATTTGAATAAAACAGAGAATCTAGAAATAGAACCACACATATATGGTCCACTGAGTTTTGAAAGATTATTTAACTTTAGCATTTTATAGAATATAAACTCTATTCAAGAGCTGAGGAAGAGACAGTGTCTTCAGCAAATGACACTAGAACACCTGGTATCCATATATAAAAAATTAACCTCAACCATTTTTTTCCATACATGAAAATAACTTGAAGGGATCTATGAACCTAAATAAGAAAGCCTAAAAGTATAAAACTTTAAGAAGAAATTATAAGGGAAAATATTTATGAATTCAGGGTAGGCAAGAACTACCTAGGATACAAAAAACATGCTGTATAAAAGAAAAAAAAGTTGATAAATGAGATTTCATCAAAATTTAGAACTTTAAATGACATCATTAAAATGAAAAGTAGTCCTTAAACAGACCATATTTACAATGCATATAACCTATGACCAGAATATATAAAGAACTCTTACAGCTCATTAATAGACAACCAAATTAAAAAGTAGACATAAGAAGATGATAAATAGTCAGTATAGCACAAGGAAAGGTGTGCAACTCTCGAATCAGAAAAATACTAATCAGTACAATAATAAGATTGAATTATGCACTCATTAGGGAGATGAAGTCAAAAGTTTTAAAAGTCTTGTCATGACTTTTTCTTTTTGTTGGATTCTCCCCCTTTGCATTTAATTTGTCACACCCAATGGATTCACTCTGCTGGGTTTCCTGGGGTTGTGATCCTCATTGTCTTTTCCTAGGGTATTGTCTAAAATTTTTTGGAGTGCCGATTTCACGATATTCGTGAAGTTCCTGTGGTGCTCTTTATCATGAAAGTATCTTATTTCTCCATCAATTTTGAAAGATAGTTTTGCAGGGTACATCAATCTGGGTTGGAGGCTGTTTTCCTTTAGGGCTTGAAATACATCACTCCAAGTTCTTCTTGCCCTGAGGGTTTGCATTGAGAAGTCTGCTGTGATTCTGATGGGCTTTCCTTTGTATGTGATTTGTTTCTTTTCTCTCACTGCTTGTAGAATTTTGTTCTTCTGTTGGATTTCTGGAATCCTAACTATTATATGCCTATGAGTAGATTTTTTTGATCAAGGCTAGCTGGAGCCCTATATGCCTCCTTATCTGTATGTCAACTTATTTTCCCCTCCTTGAGAAGTTTTCTGCCATCACTTCTGTGAAGAGTTTTTTTTATGTCATCTGCACTCTCTCCTGTTTCTTCATCGACTCCAATCAGTCTTATGTTATTCTTCTTTTCATCGTCTAGCAGCTGCTGGATTGATTTCTCGTGTTCCTTTACAACTTTAAAGCAATTTTTCTTTACCTGGTCACTAATTGCAGTCTTTTCTTCTGTGTCTGCAATTCTGCCCTCACATTGGTTTATTCTGCTGTGCAGACTTTCGATGGAGTTTTTAATTTCTTGGAAATCTGTTTGCATCTGTTTTATGGATTCCATTTGTTTCCTATGCTGGGATTCCATCATGGTCCTCAAATCCTCTATTTTTTTATCTGTGTCCTCTCTAGATTTATTAATCATGTCTTGCACCATGAGCAAAATCTTTGCTGTTATCTGAGTAATTATTTCTGATTTCATTTTTCCCAGGTCCTCTTTTGTTGCCAGTTCAGAGAGTCCAGGTATTGAGTATCAAATTGTTCCATCTTGTTTCCCTTTGAGGTTGCTATAGGTGATCCATAAGTCTGTTTTTGAGGCTTGTTTATGTGTCATCTCATTTCCACGGGGGTGGTGTGTGTGCTTCTGGCACCCATGCGGCTCACCTTCTCTGCCCTAGGAGCTTGGGATCATGGCAGGGGAGCTTCTTTCCAGGTGCTGAGGCTGTCTCAGCTTCTCTGCCCTAGGAGCTTGGGATTGTGGTGGGGGAGCTTCCTTCCAGGTGCTGGGACAGGCTCAGCTTCTCTGCCCTAGGAGCTTGGGATTGTGGTGGGGGAGCTTCCTTCCAGGTGCTGGGAAAGGCTCAGCTTCTCTGCCCTAGGAGCTTGGGATGGTGGCTGGGGAGCTTCCTTCTGGGTGCTGGGACTGGCTCAGCTTCTAAGCCCTAGGAGCTTGGGATGGTGGCGGGGGAGTTTCCTTCTAGTGTCTCATTCTTTATGGCTGAGTAATGCTCCATTTTATAAAAAAACTCCACATTTTCTTTATCCAGTCACCAGTTGTGGACAATTGGATTGTTTCCAAGTTTTAGCTATCATGAATTGTGCTGCTATGAACATGGGTTCACATATATCACTGTGGTATGATTCTTTTAATTCTTTGGGGAAGATACCCAGCAAGGGAATAGCTGGGTCAAATGGGAATTCCAGTCCTAGTTCTTTGAGGTATGTCCATACTGATTTCCACAGTTGCTGCACCAGTCTACATTCCCACCAACAGTGGAGTAGGGTTCCTCTTTCCCTACAGGCTCAGCAGCATTTGTTATTGGTTGATTTCATGATAGCAGCCATTCTTTCTGGAGTGAGGTGAAATCTCAGCATTGTTTTCATTTGCATCTCTCGAATGAACAGTGACGTTGAACATTTTTTCATATGTTTATTTGCTATTTCTACTTTTTCATCTGAAAAATGTCTCTTCATTTCAGATGCTCATTTTTGGATTGGGTCTTTAAATTTGGGAGGTCTGATCTTTTTAAGAACTTTATATATTCTATAGATAGTAGACCTTTGTCTGTGGGACAACTGGTGAAAAGTTTTTCCCACATTGTGGGTTGTCTCTTCACACTGTTGGTGGTTTCTCTTGCTGAGCAGAAGCTTTTAGTAAGATAAGATCCCACCTGTTGATTGTGACAGTTCATGGGCAACTGAGGTTTTGTTCACAAAATCATTTTCTACACCAATGTCTTCAAGAGTTCTTCCTATCACCTCTTCCAGCCAGGTCAGTGTTTCTGTTTTAATATTTAGATTTCTAATCCATTTCAATTTTAATTTAGTGCATGGTTAGAGATATAGGTCTAGTTTTAATATTTGGCCAGTTGAAACCCAATTTTGCCAGCACCATTTATTAAAGAGGCTATCTTTCCTCCAGTAAGGTTGTTTGGCTCCTTTGTCAAAGATGAGGTGGGTGAGCCTGTCTGGAGTCCTTTATGCATCTTCTAATCTTTTCCACTGATCCTCAGGTCTGTTTCTTTTCCAGTACCTTGCTGTTTTTATCACAGTGGCTTTGTACTATAGTTTCAACTTGGGGCTTGTGATACCCCCTGCCATATCTCTGCTGCCTAGAATTGCTTTTCTAGGTCTCTTCTTTTTCCAAATGAATTTTTGGATTGTGTTCTCAAGGTCTGTGAAGTATGCTGCTGGGATTTCAATTGGAATTGCATTGAATCTATATAGTGGTTTTGGAAGTATGGCCATTTTCACTATGTTGATTCTTATTACTCAGGAGCAAGGGATGTCTTTCCATTTTCTGATATCCTCTTCAATCTCTTTTTTCATAATGCTATAGTTTTCAGAGTACAGGTCTTTGATTTCTTTTGTTAGGTTGATTCCTAGGTATTTCAGTTTTTGGATGCTACTGTGAAGGGAATTATTTGCCCTATTTCTCTCTCAGTGAGTCTGTTATTCGTGTAGAGGAAAGCTATTGATTTTTGTGTGTAGACCTTGTATCGAACTACTCTACTGAATTTGGTTATTAAGTCTAGAAGACTTTTGGTGGAGCTCTTAGGGTCTTCTATATAGAGTATCATGTCATCTGCAAATAATGACAATTTGACTTCTTTATTTCCTATCTTTATTCCTTTTATTTCTTTCTCTTGTCTAATTATTGTGGCTAATGTTTCCAAAACTATATTGAACAGGAGTGGTGATAGTGGATATCCTTGTCTTGTTCCTGATTTTATGGTGAAGGATTTCAGTTTTTGAGCAGGTAGTATGATACTGGCTGTTGGTTTTTCATAGATGGGTTTTAACAGAATGAGGTAGAGACTGTCTATTCCATTTTTTGTAAGGTTTTTATTATAAATGCATGTTGGATTTTGTCAAATCCTTTTTCTTCATCTATTGAAATGATCATATCTTTTTTGTCCTTCCTTCTATTAATATAGTGTATTACATTAATTGATTTGCCTATGTTGAACCATCGCTGCATCACTAGGATGAATCCCACTTGGCTAGGGTGTATGATCTTCTTGATGATCTTCTGCATTCTATTTGCCAGTATCTTATTAAGGATTTTTGCATCTATGTTCATTAGTGTGATTGGTCTATAGTTCCCTGTTTTCGGTTGGGCCTTTCTCTGCTTTGGGAATCAAAGTGATCCTTGCTTCCAGGAATGAATTCTGGAGTTTTGCTTCCATTTCAATTTCAATGAAGAGTTTGAACAGTAGTGGCAGTAGTTCCTCTCTAAATGTCTTGTAGAATTCAGCAGTGAAACTATCAGGACCTGGGCTTTCATTAGTTGGTAAGTTTTTAACTACATTTTCAATTTCATTGATTGATATTGGGTTGTTTAGATTATTTAGGTCATCTTCATTCAACTTTGATAATTCATACAAATCTTGGAATCTGTCCATTTCTTCTGTGTTTTCCTTTTTATTGGCATATAGTTTCTCAAAGTAGGTGTTGATGACCCTCTGCTTTTCTGCTGCATCCATTGTAATTTCACCATTTTCATTTCTAATTGCATAGATTTGGGCCTTTTCTTTCCTTTTTCTGATAATGTTGGCTAAGGGTTTGTCAATTTTGTTTATTCTTTCAAAGAACCAACTCTTGGCTTCACTGATTTTTTGTGTTATTCTCTTAGTCTGCACTGCATTGTTTTCTTCCCTGATATTCATAATTTCCTCCCTTCTATGTGGTTTTGGTTTATCCTGCTCTTCTTTTTCTAGAAGGTTGAGGTTCAGTATAAGGTTGTTTAATTTTGCTCGCTCTGTTTTCCTAACGTGAGTATTCACTGCTATGAATTTACCTCATAAGACTACTTTCATTGGGTCCCATAGATTCCGATATGTTGTACTGTCATTTTCATTTAATTGAAGGAACTGTCTGATTTCTTCTTTAATTTCCTCTGTGACCCATTTGTTATTCAGAAGTGTGTTGTTCAATTTTCATGTGTTTATGAAGTTTTTTCAGTTTCTTTTGCTGTTGATCTCCAATTTTATCACACTATGATCTGACAATATACATTGAATAACTTCAGTTCCTTTGCACTTAAACATGTTCTATGAGTGAGTATGTGGTCTATTTTGGAGAACAACCCATGTGCAGCTGAAAAGAATGTGTATTGTGATTTTGTTGGGGGGAACGCTCTGTGGACATCTGTTAAGTTCATTTGTTCAAGAGTTTTATTGAGTTTTAATATTTTGTTGTTTATTTTTTGTCTAGTTGATCTATTTGTGATACTGGGGTATTGAGGTCCCCCACTGCTATTGCATTAGTGCTTATATGGTATTTCATGTCTGTTAGTTTTTGTTTTATATAGTTGGACACATAGTATTTGATGCATATATATATTGATGATTGCCACCTCTTCCTTTTCGACTGTTCCCTTTACAAGGATGTAGTGTCCTTGTTTTTCTCTCGTAATCAGTCTTTGCTTGAAATCCACTTGATCTTCAAAGAAGATTGCTACTCCTACCTTTTTTTTTTGGTTCCTGTCACATGGAGTATTGTTTTCCACCCTTTAACTTTCAGTCTATGAGTTTCTTTTTGAATTAAGTGTGTTTCTTTATGCTGCATATTGTTGGACCAAGTTTCTTGACCCATTCTGCCAGCCTTTTTCTTTTAATTTGTGAATTGAGACCATTAACATTGATGGTTATAATTGATATATATTTACTTATCCTTGTCATGACTTCTTCTTTTTGTTGGATTCTCCCCCTTTGCATTTAATTTCTTGTCATCCCTGATGGATTCATTCTGCTAGGCTTCCTGGGTTTGTGATCCTCATTTTCTTTTCCTAGGATATTGTCTAAAATATTTTGGAGTGCTGGTTTGGTATTTATGAAGTTCCTAAAGTGCTCTTTGTCATGAAAGTATCTCATTTCTCCATCAATTTTGAAAGATAGTTTTGCAGGGTACATCAATCTGGGTTGGAGGCTGTTTTCCTTTAGGGCTTGAAATACATCACTCCAAGCTCTTCTTGCCTTCTGTGTTCTTGTTGAGAATTCTGCTGTGATTCTAATGGGCTTTCCTTTGTATGTGACTTGTTTCTTTTCTCTAACTGCTTGTAGAATTTTGTTTTTCTGTTGGGTTTCTGGAATCCTAACTATTATATGCCTATGTGTACATTTTTTTGATCAAGGCTAGTTGGAATCCTATATGCCTCACTTATCTGTATGTCTAGTTCTTTTTCCCTGCTTGGGAAGTTTTCTGCCATTACTTCTGTTAACAGTGTTTTTATGTCATCTACACTCTCTCCTGCTTCTTCCTTGATTCCAATCACTCTGATGTTATTCTTCTTTACATTGTCTCCCAGCTGCTGGATTGATTTCTCATGGTCCCTTACTTTTTTAATGAAATTTTTCTTTTCATGGTCACTAATTGAAATCTTATCTTCTATATCTGAAATTCTGTCCTCACATTTGCTTATTTTGTTGGGTAAACTTTCAATGGAGTTTTTAATCTACTGGAAATCTGTTTGCATCTGTTTTTTGGATTCCATTTGTTTCCTAAGTTGTGATTCCATAATGTTCCTCAGCTCCTTTATTGTTTTATCTTTATCTGCTCTAGATTTATTAACCATGTCTTGTACTATGGGCACAATCTCTGCTGTTATCTGAGAAATTTCTGATTTCATTTTTTCCAAGTCCCCTTTCCTTGCCAGTTCAGGGAGTCCAGGTTGTTGAGTATCAGCTTGCTCCATCTCGTTGCCCTTTGTGGTTTACTTAGGTGATCTGGAAGTCTGGTTTTGTGAATTATTTATGTGTTTTCTCATGTCAACGTATGCAGCCTGCTGTGTCTTTGTTGAGGTAACTTTTTGTGCTCACCCAGTGGTCTTTTATTCTCTGTAATCCACTGAGCAGCCTTTACTCTACTGCTCACCAGTACATCAATTCCTGGGTTCAGAATGGTGGCCTCCTAGATCCCTGAGCTGGCCTGTTGTCTAGACAGGCTTCTAGCTGGGGCCTGAGCACACTTGGGATGATATCTAGGCATGTCTCTCGTTGGGGACCCTATGTAGCTATTGTCCTGGAGGGCCTTTGGTTGGGGCTATGCACCCCAGTTTCTGTTGTCTGCACAGGCTTTGGCTAGGGTCTCCTTGCACTTATCAATGGTGTCAGGGCAAGCTTCTGAGTATTGCTTGTGTGCCTGTGCAGCTCTTCTCCAGGCAGGTCCCTGGCTGTGGCCAATAATATGACGAGCCTCTGGCTGAAGCCCATATGCTGGGCAACCCCTTTCTGTGTGAGCCTTTGGCTTGCGCAGGTGTGCCTGAGCCTTTGGGTTTCAGGGGTGCCCAGCTGGGTTCTGTCCACAGCAGTGCTGGTGTGGGCCACACAGATGCTCGCAGGGATCTGCCTGCAATTAGGGATGGAAAGGTGGGCCTCAGGTGGGAGCCCACTTGCCTGTTCAGCTCCTCCCTGGCCAGGCTCCTGGCCTGGGGGTGTGTTCTGGAGCCTCTGGTGTTGGGGCAGACCCTGAGTTGGGATCTGTCTGTAGCCACGTGAGTCTTGACTGCTGAGAAGGGAAAGGAGAATACCAAAGATAGCCTGAGGGCATCACAAGAAGCAGCAAGGCTCCAGCCTCTGCAGACTCAAAATTAAACAATGAAAGACTTTGCTTTGTGAAGAGAGCCCCAGAGCATCATGTTCCAGAATCCCAGCAGCCTAGAAAAGTTGCTTCTCAGGATTTGTTTCATAGGCACTAGACCCCTACAGCCAAGACAGAAGAAAGGCTGGCTACTGCTCCAGGAGGCAGCAGAATTTGGAATCATCCACATGATGCTAGTTTTAGGTGCATGCAGAATGCAGGAGTTATGGGGTCAGGAAGTCTTCCACTTAGATTTCAGAAGAAGACCTGAGAGGCCAGGCAGTGTAATCCTGAGAAGACAGTGTGTGAAGCTGTGAGTGTAAATTCAAAGGTGTAGTGGAGACTCCAGAATATTTTAGAAGTCAGGACCATGTAGCATACAAGGAAAGCTGCAAGGATTGAGAAAAGCCAGTCAAAGAAAGAAGCCATGGGAGCTACGACCACCAGAACTTCTGTAGGAGTGGAGGCACCAAAGCCCTTTGGAGTTCACAACTTGCCACAGATTGCTGGAAGTGGAACTGTGGGATTTTATTTTTGCCCTGTTGGTTTTTGGTCTTGGTTAGTTCCTACTTCTTCCGCTCCTCCTGTTTGTAACTTGGAATTGAAATGTCTATCTTGTGCTATTGAATGTTGGAAGTGTTTAACTTTCTTTTCATTTTTATAGGGTCTTGCAGCTAAGAGTTTGTCTTAAATCTCAGAGGAGTCTTTGGTCTTGGACTTTTCAGCAGTGATGGAACTGTTAGGACGTAGAAATGGTCTAAATGTCTTCTCCATTAAGGGATATGCATGAGTCTTTGGGCAGCCAGGGGCAGAATGTTATGGCTTGTGTTTAGATGTCCCCACAAAGCCTCATTTGGTCATCAGTGGGGCTTTTTCAGAGGTGGTTGAATCTAAAGTGTGTGACATTGGAATTGACTCATGGTGCAATGCTAGGCTAAAAGGCACTGGGATTAAGGGTGCAAGTGCTACCCACCCTAAGTAGCCTGGGTAAGGTATAAGGGCTAGAAAAAGCTGTGATCATCCTTTGCTTATTTTGTTACCTTCTATTGGCCATGAACTGTTTCTCTTCTGTGATGCCTGTCTGTTATACCACCTTGCCTTGGAGACAGGCAATTATGGACTGAAATCTCTACATACCATGAGCTAAATAAACCTTTCCTCCTTTAACTTTGAGTGTTGAGAATTTTGTCTCAGCAATGAGAGAAATCTAACTAAGACAGCCCACATATTGTATGATTCTATTTTTATGAAGAAGCACATTCACAGAAATTGAAAGGTATTTTTGTTTTCCAGGGGTTGGACCCTTTTCTGATTTTGGAATCAGAGTAATGCTTGCATCCAAGAATGACACCAAGAGTACTGCTTCCCTTTCAATTTCATTAAACAGTTTGAGGAGTGCTGGTGTAAAATCTTCCAAGTTCTTGCAGAATTCAGCAGTAATTCAGCAGTGAATCCATCTGGACCTGGGCTTTTTTATTAGTTGGTAGTTTTATTTATTACTTCAGTTTCACTAAGTGATACACTCTCTCTTTACCGTAATTTATTTTTTATTGTCACCTGGCATTATTTATATAATTTATTTTATGTACTCTTGTCTAAAATGTTACATCTATGAGAGCAAGGACTTACTGTTATATGCAGAGTTCCTAAAATATTGCCCAAGACATAATAGGTACTTTAAAAAATATATTTTCTTACTACTTATTTGTAACACTTGAAGTTTACATTCATCTAGGGAGCAGGTATGTGTGTGTAACACATCCTCATTCCTTTTTTTGTACCAGGTATCAAACTTGGGACCTTGCCCTTGTGAGGCAGGCAGCACAACCACTGAGTTAAATCCCTGACCCCATCATTCCTTTTTATTCTCCTTTTCTTTCCTGCCCACCTCCTTCTCTCCATCTCAGATACCCTTTCTGATTTTCATTATTACTTTGATTGCTATTTTTAGTTCAAGTTTATAGCAGATAATATTTACATTCATTGTGGATATTTCATACCTGTAAATTACACATGTTAAATATTTTAACTTTCCCTTCTTGTACCCCTTTCCCTCACCCTAAGTCTTTTGGACAGTTTCTCTTTTGCAAAAGATCTCCCTGTTTCCATCTATCAGTCCTTTATTTTGCTCTTTATTTGTACTTTGCCTTACTCAAATAAGAGATACCATATGCTATTTAGGCTTCTATGTCTGATTAATTTTACCATTTTTTACCATTATATTTTCCAAGTGAATCAGCTTTCCTACAACTATATGAAACTTATCCTACTTTGTAGCTTAGTAGTGTTCCATTATGAAGATACTATATTTTCTTTATAGTTTTGCCTTTATTTTTTATTCTTTTGTCTAAGCATATATAGGTTGCTTCTAGGATTAAGCTACTATAAGTTGTTCTATAATAAACAGTGTTATGCATGCATCCCTATAATGCATGCCTTTAACACTTTTAGGAAGATATATAGAAGAGGAATAGCTGGTTCAAGTGGAATTTTTATTTTTAATTTTTCAGAATTCTCTATACTGATTTCCATAATGGTTTTACTAAAAGTTTACAGTCCAGGGCCGGGCATTTAGCTCTGGTTTCACCGCCTAAAGCCTTTACTGCCGGTATAGAGGTCTCTTCAGCTGCTTTTCAGTGATGTACTGTGTTAGTTACTTTTCTTTCATTGCTGAAACAAAATATCTGACACTCAAGGTTAGAGGGAAAGTGATTTATTTGGCTTAGAGCTAATAGAGGTTTCAGTTCATAGCTGGCTCCAAGACAGGAATAGCAAACAGGCCTCACAGAGGAGAAACAACATGATGCACACAAGGTAGCAAAAGTAACAAGAGAGAGCTTCACCACACCTTTCTACCTATTTTATCCCATTCAAACTACTGAGATTAGGGCAGTGTTAAACCACTCACTCACACATAGTGGTTTAGTAACACCACACCCTTAATCCCAACATCACATATTCCAGATTGAGCTACCTCTGACCATATGAGGCTTTGGGGGGACATCTAGACCCAAACCATAACATGTACTGTGGGCCTGGCTAACTATGGTCCTTTCCCTCAGCCCCAATATCTGACAACCTTGGTTAATTGAGGAAAGGATGATGCAGTGCAATTAACCCAACAACTGAGTATTTTGTGAATGAACACTAGTATTTTTAATGTCACAATAGTAACCTGATTTTTGGCTCCCAGTTAAATAGCAACAATAATGCAACCCTGGTAATATCAAGCAAATCAGCTACAGTAGTGTCATCCAAGACAAATTGGATATCAATGTACTATAAGAAACAATTAGGTACCACTCTTAATCCTAGAGAAGAAATACATAATAATCTTGTAATCAGTAAGGTAAGCCAGGTATTGACCTATACTTAATATGTACTATGTGTGACAGCTATGATTCTGCTAATGACAAAAAGGTTTCATCAGCGGTTTTACAGAGTTAAATATCAAAAGATTGGCTGTTCCACTGCTCCTACCACAGAGGAAGGTGCCTCCTGGCTGCCATTCCACTGACCCCAGCCCAGAGGAAGGGGATACTGGCCTGCCATTCCATTGCTCCCAGCCCAGAGGAAGGGGCTTCTGGGCTGCTGTCCAACCACTCCCAGAGCAGAGGAGGTGAGCCACACAGGTGCCAACAGCACCGAACCCACCCCTGTTTAAATGAGAAGACACATAAATAAGTCTCAAAACCAGACTTCCAGATCATCTACAGCAGCCCCAAAGGGAAATAAGAGGGAACACTCTAATACTCAACCATGTGGACTCCCTGAGCTGGAAACAAAAGAGGATCTGGAAAAAATTAAATCAGAAATGATTTCCAAGAAAACGGCAGATATTGTGCTCATAGTGGAAGACAGGATTGATAAATCTAGAGAGGAGCTAAGGAACATGATGGACTTCCAACATAGGAATTAAATGGAACCCATAAAACAGATGCAAATAGATTTCCAGGAGATTAAAAACTCCATTGAAAGTCTACACAGCAGAATGAGCCAATGTGAGGACAGAATTTCAGATATAGAAGATAAGATTGCAATTAGTGACCAGGAAAAGAAAAATTCCTTCAAAATTATAAGGGAACATGAGAAATCAATCCAGCAGATGCTAGATGATGCAAAGAAGAATAACATAGGACTGATTGGGCTCAATGAAGAAACAGGAGAGAGTGCAGATGACATAAAAAAAATTGCTCAGAGAAGTGATGCCAGAAAACATCCCAAGGAGGAGAAAAGAGCTTGACATACAGATAAGTGAGGCATATAGAACTCCAAATAGCCTTGATCAAAAAAAATCTACACATAGGCATGTGATTGTTAAGATTCCAGAAACCCAACAAAAGAAGAAAGTTCTACAAGTAGTTAGAGAAGAGAAACAAATCATATATAAAGAAAAGCCCATCAGAATCACAGCAGACTTCTCAACACAAACCCTCAAGCCAAGAAGAGCTTGGAGTGATGTATTCCAAGCCCTAAAGGAAAATAGCCTCCAACCCAGACTGATGTGCCCTGAAATACTATCTTTCAAAATGGATGGAGAAATAAGATACTTTCATGACAAAGAGCACCTTAGGAACTTCATGAATACCAAAACCAAACTGGCACTCCAAAAAATTTTAGACCATATCCTAGGAAAAGACAATAAGGATCACAACCCCAGGAAGCACAGCAGAATGAATCCATTGGGCATGACAAGAAATTAAATATGAAGGGGGAGAATCCAACAAAAAGAAAAAGTCATGATAAGGATAAGTCAATAAATATCAGTTATGACCATCAATGTTAATGTTCTCAATTCACTAATCAAAAGAAATAGACTGGCAGAATGGGTCAAGAAGTAAAATCCAACAATATGCTGCATACAACAAACACACTTAATTCAGAAAGAAACTCATAGGCTGAAAGTTAAAGGGTGAAAAACAATACTCTATGCAACGGGAACCCCCTAAAAAAGCAGGAGAAGCTATCTTCTTTGCAGATAAAGTAGATTTCAAACCAACACTGATTAAGAGAGACAAAGAACGACACTACATTCTTGTAAAGGGAACAATCCAAGAGGAAGAGATGAGAATCATAAATATATATGCACCAAACACTAGTGTGCCCAACTATATAATACAAATACTAAAGGACATGAAAAATCATATATGCACTAATGCAAGAGTAGTGAGGTCTTCAATATCCCACTGTCACAAATGGATAGATGAACTAGACAAAAAATAAGTAATGAAATACTAGAACTCAATGGAACTCTTGAATAAATGAACTTAACAGATGTTTGCAGAGTGTTCCACCCCACAAAAACAGAGTACACATTCTTTTCAGCTACATACGGGTCATTCTCCAAAATAGACCACATACTTGCTCATAGAACATGTTTAAGTAAGTACAAAGGAATTGAAGCTATCCCTTGTATATTATTAGACCATAATGTGATGAAATTGGAGATCCACAGCAAAATTAATCACAAGAATTTCATAAACACATGGAAATTGAACAGCACACTTCTGAATAATAAATGGATCACAGAGGAAATTAAAGAAGAAATCAGACAGTTCCTTCAATTAAATGACAATGACAATACAACATATCAGAATCTATGGGACACAATGAAAGCAGTCTTAAGAGGGAAATTCATAGCAGTGAATGCACATAGTAGGAAAACAGAATGAGCCCAATTAAACAACCTGATGCTGAACCTCAAGCTTCTAGAAAAAGAAGAGCAGGATAAACCCAAATCTCACACGAGGGAGGAAATTTTAAAGATCAGAGGAGAAATCAATTCTATCAAAACTAAGGGAATGATACAAAAAAAATGAAGCTAAGAATTGGTTCTTTGAAAGAATAAACAAAATTGACAAACGCTTAGCCAACCTTATCAGAAAAAGGAAAAGAAAGGCCCAAATCCATGCAATTTGGAGAAATTACAACAGACTCAACAGAAATGCAGAGAATCATCAATACCTACTTCGAGAACCTATATGCCAATAAGATGAAAAACACAGAAGAAATGGACAGATTCCTAGATAAGTATGAATTACCAAAGTTAAATGAAGAACTAAAAATTCTAAACAACCAAATATCAATCAATGAAATTGAAAACATAATTAAAAACTTCTCAACTAAGAAAAGCCCTGGTCCCGATGGCTTCACTGCTGAATTCTAGAAGACATTTAGAGAGCAACTACTGCCACTACTGTTTTAACTCTTCAATGAAATTGAAAGGGAAACAACATTCACAAATACATTCCTGGAAGCAAGCATCACCTTGATCCCCAAAGCAGAGAATGTCCAACTGAAAAAGAGAACTATAGGCCAATCTCACTAATGAACATAGATGCAAAAATCCATAGTAAGATACTGGCAAATAGAATGCAGAAGATCATCAAGAAGGTTGTACAACCTGACCAAGTGGGATTCATCCCAGTGATGCAGGGATGGTTCAACATATGCAAATCAATGCAATACACTATATCAATAGAGCCAAGGACAAAAATTATATGATCATCTCAATAGATGCAAAAAAAGCATTCAACAAAATCCAACATGTATTTATAGTAAAAACCCTACAAAAAACTAGAAGAGACAGTCTCTACCTCAATCTCATAAAAGCTGTCTATTAAAAACCAACTGCCAATATCATGCTACATGCTCAAAAATTGAAATTCTTAACACTAAAATCAGGAACAAGACAAGGATGTCCACTATCCCACTCCTGTTCAATATAGTTTTGGAAACATTAGCAGCAGCAATTAGACAAGAGAAAGAAATAAAAGAAATAAAGATAGGAAATGAAGAAGTCAAATTGTCATTATTTGCAAATGACATGATACTCTATATAGAAGACCCCAAGAACTCCACCAAAAGTCTTCTAGACTTAATAACCAAATTCAGTAGTGTAACTGGATACAAAGTCAACGCACAGAAATCAATAGCTTTCCTTTACATGAACAATAGACTCACTGAGACAGAAATGGGGCAAACAATTCCCTTCACAATAGCATACAAGAAACTGAAATACCTAGGAATCAACCTAATGAAAGAAATCAAAGACTTCTTCTCTGAAAACTATAGCACTCTGGAAAGAGATTGAAGATGATATGGGAAAATGGAAAGACATCCCCTGCTCCTGGGTAGGAAGGATCAACATAGTGAAAATGGGCATACTTCCAAAACTGCTATATAAATTCAATGCAATCCCAATTAAAATCCCAGCAGCATAATTCATGGACCTTGAGAAAACAATTCAAAAATTCATTTGGAATAGGAAGAGTCCCAGAATAGCAAAAGCAATTCTAGGTAATAGAGACATGGCAGCAGGTATCACAACCCACAACTTGAAACTATTCTACAAAGCTACTGTGATATAAACAGCACGATACTGGCAAAGAAACAGACTTGAGGACCAGTGGAACAGATTAGAAGTTGCTGAAACAACTCCAGACACACTCAGCCATCTCATCTTTGATAAAGGAGCCAAACACCCTCACTAGAGGAAAGGTGGGCTCTTTAATAAATGTTGCTGGCCAAAATGGGTCTTAACCTGCCTACGATTAAAATTAGACCCATATTTTTCACCCTGCACTAAAGTTGAAATGGTTCAAAGATCTTAATATTAAAACATAAATGCTAAATCTGCTGGAAGATAGGTTAGGTAGAGCTCTTGAAGACATTGTTGTAGGAAAGGACTTTATGAAGAAAACTTCAGTTGGATGGGAACTAGCACAAAGAATCAACAAGTGGGATCTCATCTTATTAAAAAGCTTCTGCACAAAAAGAGAAAACACAGCAGAGTTAAAAGACAGCATACAATATGAAAAAAATTTCACCAGCTGTTGCTCAAATGACTACAATCTAGAATATATAAAAACCTTAAAAATGTCAGCCCCCCCCAAATTTAATGATCTAATCAAAAAATGGGCTTCTGAACTGAATAAACATTTCTCAGATGAAGAAATAGAAGCAGCAAATAAACACATGAAAAAATGATCAACATCACTGGTCATTTGACAGATGTGGATGCAAACAAGGCTGAGATTCCACCTCACTCCAGAAAGAATGTCTGCTATCAAGAAATCAACCAATAACAAATGCCGGCAGGGCTGTTGGGAAAAGGGAACCTTTCTCCACTGTTGGTGAGAGTGTAGACTGGTACAATCACTGTGGAAATCAGTATGGACATACCTCAAAGTACTAGGATTGGAGGTTCCATTTGACTCAGCTATTCCTCTGCTGGGTATCTTCACAAAAAATTTAAAAGCATCATACCATATCAATATATGCACACCCATGTTTATAGCAGCACAGTTTGTAATAGCTAAATTTTAGAATCAGCCCAAATTCCCATCCACTGTTAACTGTATAAAGAAAATCTTTTTTCTATTAAATGGAGTATTTCTCAGCCATAAAGAATGATAAACTAGAGGCATTTATAGCTAAATGGATGCACATTGAGGCCATACTCTTAAGTGAAATAAATAGAACACGCATAAATACCAAATAGTTTCTCTAGTGTGAGAAACTGAAAGTGTAAATAAGAACTAAAAGGTATAATAGATACTGTGAAATAGGAAGAAAAGGGGCAAAAGGGAAGGGGAAGTGGGAGGGGTAGGGGAAAGGAAAGAAGGGAATGGAATTAATATGAGAAAATGAAGAAATTGAAACAAAGTCTCTGGAAATAGGGAGGGATGGAGATGTTGAAGTGCTGGCAGGGGAAGGAGGGAAAATAAGAACCAAGAGAGATTATGTAAAGGTGCAAATTTCCAATGATTAATGTAATTATATTGTATGCCTAAAATGTACCAATAAAATAAAAATTTAAAAAATTAAAATTAAAAAATAAAATAATAACAAAAGATTGATTAGGCTTTATCAAATGGGAGAAAGAGGAAAAATGAAACCTTAATCTTCATGATATGATGAAGAAAGAGAAGTTGTACAAAGGATCTTACAGGGGAGAAGAAGAATGTTTTTAGAATTAGGTAAAGGTAAGAGAAAATAACAGAAAAAGAGAAGATTATAGAAAGAGAGGGAGAACAACTCACGATGAGACTAGTTTCTGATTGTGGGGGTAGTCCTTCAGCTTAAACCCTTCAGGGTTCTCCTTCCAGCCTCACTGTGGCTCCCTGACCTTGGCTGTATCTTGTGGCAGTCTCTCACCAATTCACAGTTGGAATGTAATACTGGCAGCCCTGAATTGAAGACATCTCACAGCTCCTCAGAATCCTGGGTTTCACAAAAATCAGTCATTTCCTCATTTCCCAGAATGGCTTCTGACCAATCACTCTCCTCAGGGGATACATTGAGCATTTGGACTGGAGTCACTTACCAGCTGTTGACTTTTGAAGGGCTTATTTGGACACAGAACTCCACTTTCTCCCTGGAGGTCACAATTTCTGGTCCATTTTACCAAGGTGTTTCTCCCTGAAGCCCTCTTGCATCCCAAGTTTTCACTTTTTCTCTTTAGATTTTGTCTCCCTTTTCCACAAGCCATGTACCAGGAGCTGAGGAGAAAGTATAGCTTGCCCCTTCCCTTCTTCACTTTGTGTTCTACATCTTTAATTTTCTGTAGGTTTGCATTTTCCTGTCAGATCCTTCCTGGTTCCTGGGCGATCAATTTCTCTCTATTTTTTATTCCCCAAGTTGTTATTTTTCAATGTCTGGATTATGAATCTTTGACAAACTAACTTGCTTTTTACGACTTTTGCCATTTTCATAGAAGTTTTTACACATTTTTTTAAAATATGAGATTCTATGACAACACCTCCCAGACAAGACAGGGCATATACACTCACAAATCTCCTTCCTGAGGATGTGTCCCTTACATCAGAGATAAATGTTTGCAAAACTTTCTGCAGAAAATTCTGTAAGTGTAAGAATCAGTAGCTGAACACTAAATTTTGGTGACCAAAGGCCTGTGCACAAGTCCCAGTTCTGTCCGTTCTAGTAATAGCACCTACTTTTCAGGGCTGGCATAAGGATTAAACTCATCCAGGAAGACCTCTCTGACTGACTCATCCAGATCATTCCAAATTATTTAGCCTGGCACTTCCTTGTGGTCTTTTGCAGTGGAGTTTGGCTTTTCTCCTTGATTCCCCTAGCCCAGTGTCCTTCACGATTCCACCACCTTCAGACTTCCTCTTCTTGCAACAGTCTTGTACTACTCTATGCCCCAGTACTCCAAGAATCAGTTTTCTCCTGCTACCTCTGTGTTCCTGGTGCACTGAGGCTGAGCCATTACTTCTTTCCACCCACTCATGGGTTTCCTGCAACATACTGATTTATTACTGTTACTTTTTGGTATAGCTTGATGTTAGATATTGTGTTGACACCTGCTTTGCTCTTGTATGTGATTGCTTTTGCTATTTGGGATCTTTTTGGATTCCATATGAATTTTAAGATTGTTTTTTCTAGTTCTATGCAGAATGCTATTGGTAATTTGATTTGGATTTCATTAAAACTAAACATCAGTTTGGGGAGTATGGCCATTTTGACAATATTGGTTCTGCCAATCCTGGAACTAGGGACATCTTTCTATTTTCTGATATGGTTTTCAATATCATTTTTTAAGAGAACTGTAGATTTCATTGTAAAGGTCTTTCACTTGCTTGGTTAATTCCTAAATATTTAATTTTTCTTGATGCTATTGAGTATGGTATTGTTTTCCTAAATTCTTTCACTGTGAATTCATTATTGGTATACAAGAATGCTATTGAATTTTGTGTGCTAAACTTGTACCCTAATACAGTTGCTGAAATTGATTAATTCTAACAGTCTTTTTGTGTCATTTTCAAGACTTTTATGTTCAGTATCATGTCATCTTTAAATAATGATAATTTATTTCTTCATTTCCTGTATATCTCCCTTTTATTTCTCTTGCCTGATTTCTCTGGCTAATGTTTTGAGTGCTATGGTGAACAGATGTGGTGATATTGGGCATCTTTGTCTTATTCTTGATTTCAGAGAATATTTTTCACTTTTTACCCATTTAATATGATGTTGGTCATTTTTCTCAAAAGCTTTTTCTGCATTTATTGATAGATCATGTATGATTTTTCCTTGCTTGTGTTTATGTAGTGTACTACATTTGTTAATTTGTTCATGCTGAACCATCATTGCAACCCTAGGATGGAACCTACTTGGTCATGATATATGAACCTTTTGATGATGTATTGCATTCTATTTACCCGTATATTAGTGAAGATTTTTTCATCTACATTTTATTAAGGAGATAGGCCTATAGTTTTCTTTTGTAATTGGAACATTTATTTTGTGCTTAGAGTGATGCTGGTTTTCAGAGATAAATTTTGAAGTACTGCTTCCCATTCAATTTCATGGAAGAGTTTGAGGAGTTTTTGGTAGTTAAAACATCTTTAAAGATTTCAAGAAATTCAGCAGTGAATCAACCAGGTCCTGTGCTTTTTTGAGTTATTAAGTTTTTATAACTCTGAATTTCATTGCTTGTTATTCAATTGTTCAAGGTTTTTATATCTTCTTGGTTTATTTTGGGGAATTCATTTTTGCCTGAGAATCTGTTCATTTCTTCTACATGTTCCTATTTCTTGGAATACAGCTTTCCATAGTACTTACCAATGATCTTTTGTATTTCATTGATTTCCATTGTGATTTTATCTTTTTCACTTCCAATTACATTGGTGATAGTCTTTTATCTTTAGGTAAGTTAACTAAGGGTGTATCTACTTTGTTAGTTCATTCAAACATGCAGCCCTTTGATTTGTTGATTTCAAGTTTTAGAATTCTTTTTTTTTTTTTTTTTTTTTGGTGCTGGGGATCCTTGCGCTTGCGGGGTGGAACCACTGGGCTAAATCCCCAGCCTTTTAGAATTCTTTTAAGTCTGCATTTCATTAATTTCTGCTCTTATCATTATGATTTCCCTCCCTAAATTTGGTCTGGGCTTGTATTGTTGTTTTTGTTTTGATTATCTAGAGGTTCTTGATGAGATTATTTATTATAACTTCTCCTTTTCTAATGTGAGAAATGATTTCAGGAAGCTTCCCTCTTAGGACTGCATTCATCATGTCCTATAGTTTCAGGTGTTTTATATTAGCATTGTCATTTGATTCCAAAAATTGTTTAATTTCTTTCTTGATACCTTATGTGACCCATTGGATGTTCAGGATTGTGTTATTTTTATGTGTTTCTAAACCTTTATGGAGTTTTGTGTGATTTATTTCTAGTTTCATTGCAGAATGATCTGATAGTAAACACGAGGTGATTTTTATTCTTTTTTATTAATTTAAACTGGCTTTGTGGATGATTTTGTGTTCTATTTTGGAGTAATTTCTATGTGTGCCTGAGAAGAATGTGCACTCTGTTGTAGTAAGGCAGAATATTCTCCAGATATCTATTAAATCCACATGTTCAAAGTTATGGTCCAGCTCTGATATTTATTGGTGTTTTGTTTTGTTCATCTGTCACTTTACAAAAGTGGGGTATTGTGGTCACCCACTATGATTGTGTTAGTATTTATTTATTCTTTTATGTGTAGTAGTATTTCCTTTATGAAAAGAGGTGCTATAGTATTTGATTAATATATATTTACAAGTGTTGTCTCTTTTTGTTGGACTAGTCCCTTAACTAGTATGTAGTGACTTCCTTTGTCTCTTCTGATCAGATTTAGCTTGATGTTTACTTTGACTGAGAGTAAAACTTCTAACATAGTTTCTTTTTGGGGGGGTTGAGCCATGAAATACTATTTTCCGTCCTTTAAGTTTTAGTCATTGAGAATCTTTTAGAATATATAATTTTCTAAAATGCAACAATTAGATTCTGTTTTCTGATCCAGTCCTCTAATGTTTGTTTAACTGGGGAGTTGAGACCACTAACTTTGAGAGTTATTACTACAAAGTGATGATTTATTCTTATCATGGTGCTCTTTTTCTATTGATGACTCTTTTGTGTCTCTTTTCTTTCCATAGTTACCTTGCTGAATGTATTCATTTCATGTGGACTTTTGCCTTTGTTAGCTTCATCATTTCTGCATAGGATATTCTTGAATGTTTTCTGGAGTCCCAAGTTTATGTTCATAAATCTCTTGAATTATTATTTTCCATGTAATGTTCTTATTTCTCCATCTATTTTGAAAGAAAATTTTGGTAGGTATGTTAATCTAGGTTTGAAGTTGCTTGGAGCTTGAAATAATTCATTTAACCCTCTTCTGGCCTTTAAAGTTTGCATTGAGAAGTCCACTGTAATTCTAATATTTATATGTGATTTTTTCTTTACTCTGAGAGGTTTTAAATTCGAGTTTCATGTTTGATATCCAGAATTTTAATTACAATCTTTTGTGGAGAGTTCCTGTTTTCATTGTAGTTGGTTGGTGTTCTGTAACCCTTAATTATGTTTATGTAAACTCTTTCCTCATACTTATGAAGTATTTTATTATGATTTCTATAAACTATTTATTGCATGTGTTCTATCTTGTACTTTCTCTCTAACTCTAGTTAACCTTATGTTGGCCTTCTTAGTGTAGTCTAGCAGCTGGTGGATAGATTTTTCTAGTATTGTTATTTTTTAGGCTTCTCTCCATCATCTATCATAATTTAACAGCTTGTTCTTGATTTCAGAAACTGTCTTCACTTTGGTAATTTCTGCAATTGTTAAATTCTCTACTTTTTATACCTGATATCTTCTCATGGATTATATCTTTACTAAATTTGTTCTCCATGTTTTGAACCATTTTGGTCATTGCTTCTAATGTTTTCTTTCCCCAAATTCACATTGGTCATTTTCTATAATTCCAAGAACTTTCAGTCATGTTCTCTTTGAGCTCACCAAGTTTCCTTAACTTTTCTTTAATGAATTTGTAAACTTCTGCTACCTGATTTCCTGTTTGATTTCCTGTCCATTGGTGGCCTCTGGATCGTCCTTGAGAGAGTTTGGAGACCATAGGGGTTTTTATTGCCAGTTTTATCATGTTTCTCTGTGTGTATGCATATTTGTTTATATCTATAACCATTTCTAATCTATATCTATAGTAGATATATATGTGTGTGTTTTACATTGAAGGGCCTTTTTGGTGCTGAGTGTTGAGGTCAATTAGTGTGAGGAGAGGTAATTGATGGATGTGAAGTTTTTTAGATACTGCCTTTCAATGACACGTTTTCAGTTTTGTTTATCCAGGGATAATATTTACCACTTCAGCTATTTAATTTAAATGTTTTTGACCCTGCTCTGGTGTTTTGAGAAAAGAATTCCGGTTATAACAGCATCAGCAGATCTGATCATGTATTGCTTGTGTGTGATAAATCTTGCATTTATACTTTAGCCCTTTATTAACATTCTTTTCAGCCTATATTTAATATTTTCTAGCAGTTATTCTATAATGTGGAAGGTAAGGTATAGGAGAAAAATGAAGGGGTGTGGGAAAGAGTGTAAGTCAGTGGGAGAAGGAAATAGAAATAATAATAGATGAAGAAAAAATGGATAGGGGTCAGAATCAGTTGGAGGGCTTTTATTAATTTAGAGGGTTATATTTGAAGGGATTAAGAAAATATTTGTGTGTGCAAGTATAGTACATAGTAGAAAAGAAGTGTCATTTGGGATTGAGGAAAACTATGAGGTTTTCATAACAAGTTGATGTATTTTTGCACCTTTAAAATGGAACAGAGGAAAGGGAAGACATGGAGCGAGGAAAGATAAGAAGGAGCAAAATGTACAGAAAGAAAAGAAGTTGAATACGAGATATAAGAATTAATGAAAGGGTGCAGAAAATAATGAACTAAAATCTTGGGAGACAGATTTATAAAGTGGGAGAAATATCTGAAAAATAAAATAGTAATCCCAGACTCCTAGGGCAGTGAAACTCAGCTGGTACCAGCACCCAGAAGGAAGCTCCCGTGCCACCATCCCAAGCTCCTAGGACAGAGAAGCTGACCCAGTCCCAGCACCCGGAAGGAAGCTCCCGTGCCACCATCCCAAACTCCTAGGGCAGGGAAGGTGAGCTGCATGGGTGCGAGAAGCACACCCCACCCCTGTGGAAATGAGAAGACACATAAACAAGCCTCAAAAACAGACTTCTGGATCACCTACAGCAACCCCAAAGGGAAACGAGATGGAACACTCTGATACTCAACCACCTGGACTCTCTGAACTGGCAAAAAAAGAGGATCTGGGAAAAATGAAATAATTACTCAGCTAACAGCAAAGATTTTGCTCATGGTGCAAGACATGATTAATAAATCTAGAGAGGACGCAGATAAAAAAAAATAGAGGATCTGAGGGTCATGATGGAATCCCAACATAGGAAACAAATGGAATCCATAAAACAGATACAAACAGATTTCCAAGAGATTAAAAACTCCTTCGAAAGCCTGCACAGCAGAATGAACTAATGTGAGGATAGAATTTCACATATAGACTATAAGATTGCAATTAGTAACCAGGAAAAGAAAAATTGCTTTAAAATTGTAAGGGAACATGAGAAATCAATCCAGCAGCTGCTAGACGATGCAAAGAAGAATAACATAAGACTGATTGGAGTCAATGAAGAAACAGGAGAGAGTGCAGATGACATAAAAAAAGCTCTTCACAGAAGTGATGGCAGAAAACCTCCCAAGGAGGGGAAAAGAACTTGACATACAGATAGGTAAGGCATATAGGGCTCCAGCTAGCCTTGATCAAAAAAATCTACTCATAGGCATATAATAGTTAGGATTCCAGAAATCCAACAGAAGAACAAAATTCTACAAGCAGTGAGAGAAAAGAAACAAATCACATACAAAGGAAAGCCCATCAGAATCACAGCAGACTTCTCAATGCAAACCCTCAAGGCAAGAAGAGCTTGGAGTGATGTATTTCAAGTCCTAAAGGAAAACAGCCTCCAACCCAGATTGATGTACCCTGCAAAACTATCTTTCAAAATTGATGGAGAAATAAGATACTTTCATGATAAAGAGCACCACAGGAACTTCACGAATATCGTGAAATCGGCACTCCAAAAAATTTTAGACAATACCCTAGGAAAAGACAATGAGGATCACAACCCCAGGAAACCCAGCAGAGTGAATCCATTGGGCGTGACAAATTAAATGCAAAGGGGGAGAATCCAACAAAAAGAAAAAGTCATGACAAGACTTTTAAAACTTTTGACTTCATCTCCCTAATGAGTGCATAATTCAATCTTATTATTGTACTGATTAGTATTTTTCTGATTCTAGAGGTGCACACCATTCCTTGTGCTATACTGGCTATTTATCATCTTCTTATGTCTACATTTTAATTGGGTTGTCTATTAATGAGCTCTAAGAATTCTTTATATATTCTGGTCATAGGTTCTATGCATTGTAAATATGATCTGTTTAAGGACTACTTTTCATTTTAATGATGTCATTTAAAATTCTAAATTTTGATGGAATCTCATTTATCAATTTTTTTCCTTTTATACATCATGTTTTTTGTATCCTAGGTAGTTCTTGCCTACCCTGAATTCATAAATATTTCCCCTTATAATTTCTTCTTAAAGTTTTATACTTTTAGGCTTTCTTATTTAGGTTCATAGATCCCTTCAAGTTATTTTCATGTATGGAAAAAAAGGGTTGAGGTTAATTTTTTATATACGGATACCAGGTGTTCTAGTGCCATTTGCTGAAGACACTGTCTCTTCCTCAGCTCTTGAATAGAGTTTATATTCTATAAAATGCTAAAGTTAAATAATCTTTCAAAACTCAGTGGACCTTATATGTGTGGTTCTATTTCTAGATTCTCTGTTTTATTCAAATGATCTGTATGACTTTCCTTAAACCAACACTGCCTTGATTACTGTAGCTTTAGAAGAAGTCTTAAAATTGGGTGCTAAACATCTTCCAACACTGTTTTTGTTTTTGTTTTTGGCTTTTCTGGGTCCTTTCTACTCCTATATAACTTTTAAAGTTCAATATCCAGTTCTTCATTTATAGCAAGTATACACAGACCTGAACTTTTATAAATACCTTGTGTTTTCTAATCCTGCTAAATTCAAGTACAAGTTCTAGGGACTCCTAGAGATTTCTTAGTATTTTCTCTGTAGATGATCATTTCATCTACATATAAAGATTTTGCTTCTGCCATGCCAATCCTATCCTAGTTGTGTCATTTTACTGCCAGACCCTTTTTGTTTAGACCTAAGTTTCAAAGTCTAATGGACAGAAAAAGAGTAGTCATATCTGCCCTTGTTCTCCACTTTAGGGAGAAAGCATTGTATCGTCTCCATTCATAGAAGGAGTTTCTGTTGGAAGTATGGAGTCCATGTCTTTAATCTGTTGAGAAGGTTCTGTTCTACTTCTAGTCTCCTGATAGCTTTTACCATGAACAGCTGTAGAATTCAGTCCAATACTCTTTCTCCAACTAGTGACAAGATCATATGGCATTTTCCTTTCCTCTGTTAAAATGATGACTTTTGGGGGTGGATCTTGCAATGCTGAACCAACACTGCCATCCCTATAATAAAACCACTTTCTACATACTGCTAGATCTGACTTCTAAGAGTTTGTTTTGTTAAACAAATTTCTATCTATGTTCATACTTTTTTTCTTCTATTATCTTTATCCAGTTTTAGGATTAGCACAATGTTGAGTTCCTAAAATGAGGGGAGAAGTGTTTCCTTCTTTTTTCTGCTTTAAATATTTGATATAATTTATCAGTTAAAATGTTTATGAGCCTGCTGTTGTCATATAGGTAGGTATTCAAGCTAGGAATATACTTTCTTTAATAGGTGCTATTCAAATTTTATATTTCCTCCAGAGTTAATTTCATTAATTTGTTTTCTAAGTTACTTCTTAGAAGATGTCAAATTTATTTCAAAAATGATTTTTGTAATATGCTTCCTATATCCTTTTAAATTTTGTAAAATCTGTGGTAATGTCTCCTAGATCTTAATATTGTAATTTAAAAATGTATAACTGATATTGTGTAACCAGAAGAAAAGGTCTAAAAGAGCAGGGGAATTGGGAAGGGTAGGGGAAGGGAAAAAAGGGAAAGGAAAAAATGAGAAGAGGAAAAAAGTGGAAACAACATCCTTGCAAATAGGGAAGGGTGGAGGGGGTGAAGGGAGGGCAAGGGAAGGGGAAAATAAATAAGAACCAAGAGACTCATGTAATGATACAAGATCCCAATGATGAATGTAACTGTATTTTATACCTAAAATATACCAATAAAGTTAATGGGGAAAAATAAAATAAAATAAAATAAAATAGTATTGCTATGGAAGCTTGAGTTGAAGAAATAAAACAGGGAAATGAGAAGAAATGGTCAAAATAAACAAAATAAACTCCCAATAAATTGAAGTTAAAAAAAAAAGCCAGCAGGAAATCAGATCAGTATTCCAACAATAGGATGTATATGTGATTCATACATGATGGCTATATCAAAAACCTGAGGGTTCACACAATTACCTTCTTGCCTTAATTGTGGTGTTACTGCAGGGAAACACATCAGTTTCCCTTGTTTTCCCTTGAACTCAAAACTCAAAGTATCCCAGTCTCAAGAATTCTCTCCAGCTAGCAATCAGAATTTAGTGAATTCCCATGCTTGAATTTGGGATTCTTAACACCTAGGCATGATGGTAGAGTCTTCAGGTGTATTTGTTCACCATGAAGGGGTCCACAGGAGTCTGTAGGCATGTTTGTGTGTCAGCAGGTGTTCCTAAGAATTAGCAAATACATTTTCACATGGGCTGGGTTTCTGTGGGTATCAGAAAGTATGTTCACCCACTCACTATGACAGTTGCGGGGCATTTTTCTTGCAGGCAGGTATGTTTTCAGAGTTGGTGATTAGAAGTGCACACCTGTGGGAGACTGCAGGCCCTGTTAGCTTGTTTATCATTTCTCTGCCCAGGGTACAAGTGCTTCCCATTCTCTCAGTGGGTGCTGATGCAGATTCCCTTGCCCATAGTAAATGCTAGTGAGGATGCTGACAGGGCATTCCCCAGTGTTTGGTGCTGTGAAGAAGGGGCTGGTATATGATGAGTCTAACCTAGTAGTTCAAATTCTGCAGCACTTGTATATTCCCTCTGATGGTTTGGAATGCTCTCATAGTTTCTGCTCCCCACTGTGGTGGGGACTGGAGTAGGGTGGTGCTGCTGTGGTGGCTCTACTTTCTCTCTTCAGTGATCCAGATGTTTGGTTTTATCTATACCTGTTGTTTTTCTGATTAACCTTGTGGTTTAGAGTTTAAGTACCTTCTGAAATACAGAGGACCTAGGGCTTCAGTGAACCCAGCATAAGCACCTGTGACATGACTCCTCCTCTAGTCATCACATTGGATTCTCCATCATAGGTAGTTAATAAATATTCTTGAACACATGGGAGGAGAGATTGAAGAATGAATGAAATAAAGAGTACTGTGAATACTTTAAACATGCAAATACTTATGAGCAGTTTCTATGCATAAGATACTATAATAAGCACTTGGTACTACCGCACACAGTGCCAAGGATCACAGCTGCCCCCAGTGCTGAGGTGGTGAGTCGCACCCAGAGCCTAGGAGGTGAGCTGTGCTGTCAACAGCATCACACACTCCCCTCTGTTAAAATAAGAAGACAAGAAAACAAGCCTCCAAATCAGACTTCCAGATCACCAAAAGCAAGCCCAAAGGGAAATGACATGAAACCCTCATACTCAACCACCTGGACTCCCTGAACTGGCAACAAAAGAGGATCTGGAAAAAATGAAATCAGAAATGATTTCTTAGATAAGAGCAGAGATTGTGCAAATAGTGAAAGACATGAATAATAAATCTAGAAAGGACACAGATTAAAAAAAAATAGAGGAGCTGAGGAACATGATGGAATCCCAACATAGGAATTAAATGGAATCCATAAAACAGATGCAAACAGATTTCCAGGAGACTAAAAACTCCACTGAAAGATTACACAGCAGGACGAGCCAAAGTGAGGACAGAATTTCAGATATAGAAAATAAGTTTGCAATTAGTGAAAAGGAAAAGAAAAAAATCTTTAAAATAGTAAGGGACCATGAGAAATCAATCCAGCAGCTGCTAGATGATGCAAAGAAGAATAACATAAGACTGATCGGAGTCAATGAAGAAACAGGAGAGAGTGCAGATGACATAAAAAAACTGCTCAGAGAAGTGAGGCCAGAAAACTTCCCAAGCAGGGAAAAAGAACTTGACATACAGATAAGTGAGGCATATAGGACTCCAACTAGACTTGATTAAAAATAATCTACACATAGGCATATAATTGTTAAGATTCTAGAAACCCAACAAAAGAAGAAAGTTCTACAAGTAGTTAGAGAAGAGAAACAAATCATATATAAAGGAAAGCCCATCACAATCACAGCAGACTTCTCAACACAAACCCTCAAAGCCAAGAAGAGCTTGGAGTGATGTATTCCAAGCCCTAAAGGAAAATAGCCTCCAACCCAGACTGATGTGTCCTGAAATACTCTCTTTCAAATGGATGGAGAAATAAGATACTTTCATGACAAAGAGCATCTTAGGAACTTCATGAATACCAAACCCAAACCGGCACTCCAAAAAATTTTAGACCATATCCTAGGAAAAGAAAATAAGGATCACAACCCCAGGAAGCACAGCAGAATGAACCCATTGGGTGTGACAAGAAATTAAATATGAAGGGGGAGAATCCAACAAAAAGACAAAGTCATGACAAGGATAAGTCAATAAATAATAAGTCAATAAAATAATAATAAGTCAATAAGTCAATAAAAAATAAGTCAGTTATGACCATCAATGTTAATGTTCTCAATTCACTAATCAAAAGAAATAGACTGGCAGAATGGGTCAAGAAGTAAAATCCAACAATATGCTGCATACAACAAATACACTTAATTCAGAAAGAAACTCATAGACTGAAAGTTAAAGGGTGAAAAACAATACTCCATGCAACGGGAACCCCCTAAAAAAGCAGGAGAAGCTATCTTCTTTGCAGATAAAGTAGATTTCAAACCAACACTGATTAAGAGAGACAAAGAAGAACACTACATTCTTGTAAAGGGAACAATCCAAGAGGAAGAGATGAGAATCATAAATATATATGCACCAAACACTAGTGTGCCCAACTATATAAAACAAATACTAAAGGACATGAAAAAATCAATACACTAATACAATAGTAGTGGGGGACTCAATACCCAACTGTCACAAATGTATAGATCAGCTAGATAAAAAATAAGTAATGAAATACTAGAATTCCATCAAACACTTGAACAAATGAACTTTAAAAATGTTTGCAGAGTGTTCCACCTCACAAAACCAGAATACATATTCTTTTCAGCTGCACATGGGTCATTCTCTAAAATATACAACATTCTCACACATAGAACATATTTAAGTAAGTGCAAAGGAATTGAAGTTATCCCCTGTATATTATCAGACCATAGTGCAATGACTTTGGAGATCAATAGCAAAAGGAACCACAGGATTCTTATAAACACATGGAAATTGAGCAACACACTTCTGAATAACCAATGGGTCACAGAGGAAATTAAAGAAAAATTCAGACAGTTTGTATAACTAAATGACGATGTCAACACAACATATTTGAATCTATGGGGCACAATGAAAACAGGCTTACGAGGGAAATACATAGCAGTGAATACTCACATTAGGAAAACAGAGCGAGCTCAATTAAACAGCCTGATGTTGAGCTCAATTAAATAACCTCAAACTTCTAGGAAAAGAAGAGCAGGACAAACCCAAAGCTCATACAAGGGAGGAAATTATAAAGATCAGGGCAGAAATCAATGCAATGGAGACTAAGAGAACAAAATGAAAAATCAATGAAGCCAAGAGTTGGTTCTCCAAAAGAATAAACAAAATTCACAAACCCTTACCCAGCCTTATCAGAAAAAAGAAAGAAAAGGCCCAAATCCATGCAATTAGGAATGAAAAGGGTGAAATTACAACAGACCCAGTAGAAATCCACAGGATCATCAATACCTACTTCCAGAACATGTACACCAATAAGATGGAAAACACAGAACAAATGGACAGATTCCTAGATACATACAAATTACCAAAGTTGAACGAAGAAGAACTACAAATTCTGAACAACCCAATATTAAGCAATGAAATTGAAAATGTAATTAAAAACTTACCAACTAAGAAAAGCCCAGGTCATGATGGCTTCACTGCTGAATTCTACAAGACATTTAGAAAGGAACTACTGCCACTACTGTTTAAATTCTTCAAAGAAATTGAAAAAGAAGCAATATAACCAAATTCATTCCTGCAAACAACCATCACCTTGATCCCCAAAGCAGAGAAAGACTCAATGGAAAAAGAGAACTATAGGCCAATCTCACTAATGAACATAGATGCAAAAATCTTTAATAAGATACTGGCAAATAGAATTCAGAAGATCATCAAGATCATACACTCTGACCAAGTGGGATTCATCCCAGGGATGGCGGGATGGTTCAACATATGCAAATAAATAAATGTAATACACTATATCAATAGAGCCAAGGACAAAAATCATATGATCATCTCAATAGATGCAGAAAAAGCATTTGACAAAATCCAACATGCATTTATGATAAAAACCCTACAAAAAATTGGAATAGACGGTCTCTACCTCAGTCTGATAAAAGTCGTCTATGAAAAACCAACAACCACTATCATAATAAATGGTCAAAAACTGAAATCCTTCACATAAAAATCTGGAACAGGACAAGGATGTCCAGTATCACCATGCCTGTTCAATATAGCTTTGGAAATGTTAGCCACCGCAATTAAATAAGAGAAAGAAATAAAAGAATAAAGTTAGGAAATGAAGAAGTCAAATTGTCATTATTTGCAGATGACATGATACTCTACAAAGAAGACCCCAAGAACTCCACCAAAAGTCTTCTATACTTAATAACCAAATTCAGTAATGTAGCTGGGCACAAGGTCAACACACCAAAATCAATATCTTTTCTGTACAGAAAAAGCAGATTCACTGAGGGAGAAATTGGGCAAACCATTCCTTTCACAATAGCATACAAAAACTGAAATACCTAGGAATTAACCTAACAAAAGAAATAAAGGTGCTCTTCTCTGAGAACTATAGCCCTCTGAAAAGAGAGGCTGAAGAAGATATCAGAAAATGGAAAGACATCCCTTGCTCCTGGGTAGGAAGAATCAACATAGTGAAAATGGCCATACTTCCCAAACTTCTATAGAGATTCAATGCAATCCCAATTGAAATCCCAGCAACATATTTCATGGACCTTGAGAAATCAATCCAAAAATACATTTGGAAGAAGAAGAGACCTAGAATAGCAAAAGCAATTCTAGGTCATAGAGACAAAGCAGGGGGGTATCACAACCCCCAACTTGAAACTGTACTAGAAAGCTACTGTGATAAAAACAGCATGGTACTGGAGAAGGAACAGACCTGAGGACTGATGGAACAGATTAGAAGATGCAGAAGCAACTCCGGACACACTCAGCTACCTTATCTTCGACAAAGGAGCCAAACACCCTCACTGGAGGAAAGATAGCCTCTTTAATAAATGGTGCTGGAAAAATAGGATTTCAACTTACCAACGTTTAAAACTAGACCTATGTCTCTCACCATGCACTAAAGCTAAATTGTATTAAAGATCTCAATATTAAAACAGAAATGTTGAACTGGCTGGAACAAAGGTTAGGTAGAACTCTTGGAGACACTGATGTGTAGGAAAAGACTTTATGAAGAAAACCTCATTTGCCCGTGAACTAGGACAATCAACAAGTGGGATCTCTTCTTACTAAAAAGCTTCTGCACAGCAAGAGAAACCACCAACAGTGTGAAGAGACAACCCACAATATCAGAAAAAATTTTCACCAGCTATTCTTCAGACAAAGATCTACTATTTAGAATCTAGAAAGATCTTAAAAAATCAGACCTCCCAAATTTTAAAGACCCAATCCAAAAATGAGCATTTGAAATGAACAGACATTTCTTAGACAAAGAAGTACAAATAACAAATAAATATATGAAAAAATGTTTAATATCACTGGTCATTTGAGAAATGCAAGTGAAAACAACTCTGAGATTCCACCTCACTCCAGAAAGAATGGCTGCTATCATGAAATCAACCAATAACAAATGCTGGTGGAGCTGTGGGGAAAGAGGAACACTGCTCCACTGCTGGTGGGAGTATAGACTGGTGCAACCAGTGTGGAAATCAGTGTGGAGATATCTCAAGAACTGGGACTTGAAATCCTATTTGACCCAGCTATTCTCCTGCTGGGTATCTTCCTAAAGAATTAAAAGAATCATACCACAGTGATATATGTGCACCCATGTTCATAGCAGCACAAGTTGTAATAGCTAAATCTTGGAAGCAGCCCAATTGCCCATCAACTGGAGACTGGACAAAGAAAATGTGTTTTTTTTAAATAAAATGAAGTACTACTGAGCCTCAAAAAATGAGAAAATAGAGGCCTGCATAGCTAAATTGTTGCACATTGGTGTTATACTCTTAAGTGAAATAAATAGGACACATGTGTAACTACCAAATAGTTTGTCTAATGTGAGAAACTGAAAGCATAAATATTGTGAAATAGGAAGAAAAAGGGCAAAGGGGTAGTGGGAGGGGTAGGGCAAAGAAAAAAGGGATTGGAATTAATATGAGAAAATTAAAAAATGGAAACAAAGTCTTTGTAAATAGGGAGGTAAGGAGGGGTTGAAAGGAGAGCAAGGGAATCGGGAAAAAATAAGAACCAAAATAGATTATGTAAAGGTGCAATTTCCAATGATGTATGTCATTATATTGTATACCTAAAATGTACAAATAAAATTAATTTAAAAAAAATAAGCACTTATGTCATACAAAATAAAACATGCAGTACCATGTTCTCTCTCTTCTCAAGAAATTATTTAGTAGGACAGATGATGTATGCATAGAAGTAGTTTTGCAAGGCAAAAAACAAAAATTTCAGGAAGAAAGAATGCAGATAATGTAATATGGGCATCAAATAATACAGAAACTATCCTTGGATGATGGTATCAGAATGGATATTAAAGGCGATATTGCATTCAAAATATAGTGTGCTAATATTTTTTATTAATTTTATTAGTACAATATAAGTATACATAATGATTAAATTCATCATGAGGAACTTCTACCTGTACATGATATATCTTGATTACGTTTTTTTTCCCATTCCCATTCCCTCCCTTCAACCCCACCTCCCCTCCTTATTTAAAAAAGCTTTGTTTCCAATTTTTCCTTTTCTTCTCATTTTTCTTTTCCTTTCTTCCCTTCCCTTTGCTCCTCCCTAGTTTCCTGTTCCTTTTGAACAATTTCTTCCTATTTCACAATATCTATCATACATTTTGGTCCTTATTTATACTTTCTAACACCAGAGAGACAATGCAATATTTACACGTGTGTTCAATTCATTTCACTTACAACTATAATCTCAAGTTGCATCCATTTACCTGAAATGTCTCAAGTTTGTCTTCATGGATGAGTAATACTCCATTGTATAAAAACAATACATCTTTTTATCCATTCATTGGTAGATGGCCATTTTGGCTGTTTCCAAGATTTAGCTATTACAAACTGTGCTGCTACAAACATGGGTGGGAATATATTACTGTGGTATGATTTTTTTTTAAATTCTTTGGGAAGATACCCAGAAATGGAATAGCTGAGTCAAATGGTACTTTGAATGCTAGTTTCTTGAGGAATCTCCACACTGATTTCCACAGTGGTTGCACCGGTGTACACTTCCACCAACAGTGGAGAAGGGTTCCTTTTTGCCACAACCCCACCATCATTTGTTATTGGTTGATTTCTTGATAATAGTCTTTCTGGAGTGAGGTGGAATCTCAAGGTTGTTTTAACTTGCATCTCTGAAATGACCAGTGATATTGAACATTTTCTCATATATTTTCCATTTGTATTTTTTCACTTAAGAAGTATATATTCATCTCTGATGCCCATTTTTGATTGGGTTTTAAATTTGGGGGGTCTAATATTCTCATTTCTTGATACATTCTAGATATTAGTCATTTTTCTGAGGAACAACTGGCTAAAATTTTTTCTTCTCTGTAGGGTGTCTTTTCACTCTGTTGGCGATTTCTTTTGCTGGGCAAAAGCTTTTTAATAGGATGAGATCTCGGTTTTTGATTCTTTGTAGTATTTCCTGTGCAATCAGGGTTTTGTTCATGAAGCCTTTGCCTACACCCACATGTGTATGAGTTCTACCTACTCTTTCTACTTGCAGATTTAGTGTTTCTGCTTTAACATTTAGATCTTTGACCCATTTTGATTTTAGTGTAGTGCATATGCATCTAGTTTTAGTCTTCAGCATGTGGAAAGCCAGTTTTTCAAGTACCATTTATTAAAGAGGCTATATTTCTTCCAGTGACGGTGTTTGACCCCTCTGTCAAAGATAGGATAGCTGAGTGTATTTGGGATTGTTTATGCATCTTCCCATCTGTTCCATTGATCCTCAGATCTGTTTTTTTTTGCTTTCCCAGTAAGTACCATGCTGTTTTTAATCATAGTAGCTCTGTAGTATAATTTCATGTCAGGGATTCTGATGCCCCCTGGCTTGCCTTGGTGAGCAGAATTGTTTTGCTATTGTAGGTCTCTTCTGGTTCCAATTGAATTTTAGGAATGTTTTCTCTAGTTCTATGGTATGTTATTGGTATTTTGATTTTGATTGCATTAAATCTGTATAACAATTTTGGGTGTAAGGGCATTTTTACTATGTTGATATTTTTACCCAAAAAGAAGGGATATCTTTCTAATTTCTTTTATCCTCTTCAACCTCTTTTTTCAGAGTAGTTTTCAATGTAAAGGTCTTTTACTTCCTTTGTTAGGTTGATTCCTATGTATTGCATTTTTTATTCTATTGTGAAAGGTGTCATTTCCTTAATTTCTCTCTCAATGCATTTATTATTTGTGTATAGGAAAGTAATTGATTTTTGAATGCTGACTTTGTATCCAGCTATGCTACTAAATTTGGTTATTAAGTCTAGAAGTCTTTTGATGGAGTTTTTGGAGTCTTATATGTAGACTAATTTACTAATATTTTAATATGGTTTTGAGGTAAACCTTTCAAACAGATAAAAACAGTATACATAAAACAATGGAACATGAAAATACAGGATATTCATGCATTATTAATTTCAATATGCATATAGCTGATACTGTAGAGAATGATGGTTGCAGAATAATCAGTGATAAAATATTGGATTCAGAATTTGTAAAGCTATTCATGCTTTTCCATTACTTTCAGTACAATAAGACAAATCATCTCATTTAGTCACATTATCAGCAGAAAAGGGGTTACTTATCACATATTATAACTGAGACACAAGTTCTTTACATCTAAAATCTACCTTCATTTTTTTTTTGCTTTGATTACCACACTAAACATGTGTGATAGCCAATGGACATTTTTGGCTGGGATTTTGGTAACCTGGAAAATGAGAAGGCTGAATGATATATAAAATGATACAGAGATACAGGGTTTCAGCTGAAACAAATTATTTTAAAAAAGAGAGAAATACAATTCTATAAAGTCAAAATACAAAATTAGGAAAAAATTTTATTTTTTTCAAATTTAAATATTTTATTGTCTCATAAATGAAAATTATTAAAGATCTACTATTACATCTATATGTTTAAAGCACTGAACTAAGCACTCTGGGATAAAACATCATTAGCATGTGACATACATCACACACCCCTAGTAGAGAGAAAAAAGCATCCCTCTAATATGTTACAGTACTATAGAATGTATAAGTACCATTGAATCACATACATGGAATGACAGGAAGAAGAATACATATCTGAAATAGATCTTTCAGATAATTTCATTGACCCTGGATCTTGAATGATAAATAAGAGTCAGTCTGAAAAATGAGTGGTGAATTTTATAGAGGTATACCATGAGAAAAAGTATGGAGATGAGAAGGTGAGTAGCATTTCTTTTCATTTTTCTTGCTTTTGTACTTGTCTGCATCAAGGTAGGTGGACCCAGTAATTAGAAGGCAAATGTTTGGAATAAATATATTTTATAATTTAAATATATTAAGATTTTTACTTCAAGAATTTCTGTGTCCAATAAAATTTTCTCATGAATTCTTTACCTGCATCTATTCTGTACAGTAACAATAGCTAACAGTGAAACTTTCAGCTGTAAATGAAGATTGTGATTGAGAAAAATGAAATTGTTTACTTCAAATTAAATGATGACAACTGGAATGAAAATAATTTTATTCTATCAGTTGATGGTTTGTCACTGTGTATATCAATATGGGCAAAGAGCTAATGCATATTTGAAGCAAATCTTTTGGTCTTTCATAACAATTCCACATTCTTGTTGTCATGACAACTCTCTTAGAAAACAGAGCAGATGTTCTTTTGAGTACCTACGTGAGCTCTCCACAGATCCATGTATTATTTATTAAATCAAGAGAAATAGTGGGAACAACTGAATTAATATTACTAAGAACTTCATTGTTCTGTCTAGATACATTCTTTGCTTCTGAAAAGCTGTCATTACTTTGATAATGACCAACTTTTCTCCTAAGTGTATGTTTATGACTTTGAAGTGCTTGGACAGTAGTTACACAATAAATACATGAGTTCAGCTAATTTATTATAATTTTATTATAAGTTTTTATTAATACTATTATGATAAGATCATGTTTACATGTGTGAGTTACTCATTTGGGGAAGAATTTTAAAAAGTTATGTTTAGTTAAAAGTGATAATTAAAATTTATGACTTAGTCAAATTTTCTTTCTCTCATTTAATGTTTTCCTCTATATTAATGCTACATAATATCATAAAAATTCAATCTATATAAAAATAATACACGTTGGATTTGTTTTGGAATCAAAATGAGACAATATAAGCAAGCATGTAGATGACCCATTCAACAACTCATGCAGTCTTGCAGTTCATTACCTTGACTTCACACCAAAAACACAATTTTAAAAAATTAACTTTAGTGTTTGGGTTGACATACAATATCTGAATATATTTTGAGGTACAATATATGTTTTGTTCATGTATACATTGAGTAATGGTAAAATCGGGGTAATTAGTATACACATCACCATACGTTTTCAACATTTCTTTTTGAAGAGAGCATTCAAAATCCTCTTTTCTATTTTCAGATAAACAATATATTATTGTTAAACAAATTCACCAGCAATTTTCATAGAACAACTTCATAAACAATTTTTATAGAATACCAGAAATTATTCTTCATATCAAGCAGTAACATTCCATTTGTTAAACAAATATTCCCTATCTTCTACACTACTACTATAACCAGGTTTGGAAAACAATACTTTATTCTCAACTTCAAGTTTTTAAAATTTTTATTAGTATATGTTTGCAGTACATACTTATTACAATCATTGTGGGGAAATTGTACATGTACATAATGATATAGGGGGAATAGATGCAACTCCCAAACCTGCTAGCTATCTGAAACATGACTTCCTGTTCTCTAAAATCAAAGAATGAATACTAGGAACAAGGTTTAAGAGTAGGAAAAATTTGAGAGAAAGATAACTTCTGTATAAGAAAGACAGAAGGGGGACCAAAAAATGGGTTTCCTCCTCACCCTACTTTTCAAAGGCATTTTATTGAGCAAAGCCATGAGGTGAAGCAGGTTCAAGGTGAGACAAAATTATAAGACTCAATGGAAAATTACAAGTTGAGTATCAAGTGGGACAAAACCATGACCAACCACTAAGATTGCAAGTACAGTCACCCAGGTAATATTGATTAAATGAGGATCAAATGGGGAAAAAGTTAGGTACAAGGAATTTCCAGAATAGGAAATGGGCTAGGGAGATTGATTTCTATTTAGAATATCAATCACTTCTATTCATCTCTATGGGAAGTAGTTCCTCTTTTCTTTTTATAACGCTAACCAGTAAATGTGCCTCAATTGTTTTTCTATGCTGAGGGGCCAGCTTTTTCTACTCGCCTTATAATAATTTCTAACTAATTTAGCTATCAGCAATAATAATGCATCTCAATTTTTTTCCTTTTACATTTGACCTATATATTAAAATGTTTTTATTTTTCTGCTAGCATCAAATTTTTTATTTTATAAATTTTGTCCAGGTAATTGTCATAAAAACAGATTAACAACCAAACTAATAGGCCAAAAACCAGGTAAAAAACATCAGACAATTATACTAAATGAGAGTACACGTTTAGATACATTACCCATGCTGGATTATAAAAGCTTTCTTTCCTATTATCTGCCTTTTATTTTTCATTTTATTTATATATTAGATTTCTCATATAAAAGAAACTATGGGATATTTAAGCTCATGTGTCTGCTTACTTCACTTAATATTATAGTCTCAAGGCACACTCATATTGCTACAAATGACTCAAATTTATCCTGCATTATGGAAGAGTAGTACTTCATTGTATACAAATATAACATTTTCTTTTTCCATTCCTCTGTTGATGGACACATAGGCCACTCCCAAGATTCAGGTAGTATGAATTGTACTGCTATAATTATAGTCATACAGGTATCATTGTAATATGACATCTTTAAATCATTTGGGAAGACATCTAGAAAGGGAATAGCTGGGTCAAATGGAATTGTTATTTTATGTTTTTGGAGGAATCTCCATGTTGATTTTCATAGTGGCTCTACCAGTTTACACTTCCATTAACAATGAAGAAATGTTTCTCCCCCACCTTGCCATCAGCCTCGCCAACATTTGTTATTTGATATCTTTTAAAAAATATATTATTAGTACATATTTGCAATACATGCAGTTTACAATCATCTTGGAAGTGGTTACATGTACATATTATAGCTTGTGTTTTTACTCCCCCTTTCCCCACTCTGCCCCTTCCCCACTACTTCCCCTGTCCACCTTTTCATTCTTGTTGATATTATTTATCTTACCACATGTTATGGCATATAGTGTTTATGTTAATTGGGGTTATTAAGTTTGTGTTCATGGAATATCTTTATTCCTCTAATTTCCCCCTTCCCCTCTTCATCAACCCTCATCCTAATTCCCTTGGACCACTTCCCTATTGCAAATGATCTGTCCCCTTGTCCTTTTCTATCAATCTCATATCATTTTTTTGTTTGTACTATACCACATTCAAATGAGAGATACCATATGGTATTTAAGCTTGTGTATCTCATTTATTTCACTCAATATTATATTTTCCAGGTGCTTCCATTTTTCTACAAATGTCTCAAATTTGTCATTTGTCATAGTTGAGTAGTATTCCATTTTATGTAAATACCACATTTTGCTTATGTAATCATCTGTCAATGGGTATACAGGCTGCTTCTAGGATTTGGCTAATACTAATTGTGTTGCTGTAAACATTGGTATACAAGCATTGGTGTAATATGATGGCTTAAGCTCTTTGGGGAAGAGCTAGCAGAAGAATAGCTGTGTTCTATGGAATTTCTAATTTCAGTTCTTTGAAAAATGTCCATACTGATTTCCATAATGGTTATATTAGTTTGCATTCCCACCAACAATGAAGGAGTGTTACTTTTTCAACACAGCCGTGGCAGCATTTGCCATTATTTTATTTCCTAATGATTGCCATTCTTTCTGGAGCAAGATGGAATCTTATGGTTCTTTTTATTTGCATTTCTCTAATGTTGAACTTTTTAATATATCTATTAGCTATTTGTATTTCTTACTTTAAGTGTTCATTTTTCTTGCCCATTTTTTGACTGGGTCAAAGAGGTTTAATTTTTTTTTGAGTTCTTGGATAGTCTAGAAATTAGTCCTCTGTCTAAGAAGCAGCTGGCAAATTTTTTTCCCATTCTGGAGGTTGTTTCTTCATTCTACTGATTGATTCTTTTGCTGTACAGAGGCTTTTTAGTCTTATATAATCCCATTTGTTGATTCTTGCTGCCATTTCTTGTGAGATTGAGGTTCTGTTTAGAAAATCTTTTCCTATACCTATGTCTTCAATTATTTTACCTATTTTATCATCAAGAACATTTAATTTTTATTTTTTAATGTTTAGGTATTTGATCCAATTTTATTTTTATTTAGTATATGGTGAGAGATAGATTCCAGTTTTATTCTTCTGCAAATAGATAATCAGTTTTCTCAACAACACCTATTGAATAGGCTATTTTTCCTCCAACACATGCTTTTGGCCCCTTTTTCAAAGATCAGAGAATTGAATGTGTCTGGTGAGGTATTTGTATAATTGATTTTGTTCCATTAATCTACATGTCTATTTTTCTTCCACTACCATGCTGTTTTTAACCACTATTGCTTTGTGGTATATCTTGAAGTTAGGTATTGCTATACTGTCTGCTTTGCTCTTATTGCCCAGAATTACTTTTGCTACTCTGGGTCTCTTCTGATACCATATGAGTTTTAGGACTGTTTCCTCTAGATCTGTAAAGTACGCTGTTGATATTTTGATTGGGAATGAATTGAATCTGTATAACAGTTTTAGAAATATGGCCATTTTGGCAATGATGGTTCTGCCTATCCTGGAGCAAGTGAAATCTTTCCATTTTCTGATGTCCTCTTCAATCTCCTTCTTCAGGATAACACAGTTTTCTTTGTAGAGATCTTTCTCTTCATTATTTACATTAATTCCTAGATATGTCATCTTTCTTGAAGCTACTGTAAATGGTGTTGTTTTCAAAATATCCTTCTCATTCCATCCCTTGTTGGTATACACAAATGCTAATGATTTTTGTTTGTTGATCTTGTATCCTGCTACTTTGTGAAGTTATTATCTCTAAGAGTTTTTGGTGGAGTTACTTGGGTCTTCCATGTAGAGTATTGTGTCATCTGCAGATGATAATTTGAGCTCTTCCTTTCCTATACATATCCCTTTTATTTCTTTCTCTTGCTTAATTGTTCTGGCTAATATTTCAAGTACTAAGTTGAATAGCAGAGGTGATAGTGGACATCCTTGTCTTATTCCTGGTTTTAGGGGGAATGCTTTTAGTTTTTCCTCATTTAGTATGATGCTAGATATTGGTTTATCATAAGTGGCCTTTATCATATTCATGTATGGTACTTCTATACTTGTTTTCTTCAGTTTTTGTCATGAAAGGTGTTAAATGTTGTTGAAAGTCTCTTCTGTGTCTATTGATATGATCCTGTGGTTTTTGACCTTGCTCTTGTTTATATCATGATGTATTACATTTATACACTTAAGTATGTTGAACCTTCCTTGAATCTCTGGGATGAAACCTACTTGATCATAATATATGATCTTTTTAGTAATGTACTCCAATCTATTTGCTAGTATCTTGTTGAGAATTTTTGCATCTATGTTCATTAAAGAGATTGGCTCATAGTTCTCTGTTTTAGTTGGATCTTTAACTGGTTTGGGGATCAGGGTGATACTGGCTTCCAAAAATGAATTTGGGAGCACTCTATCCATTTCAATTTCTTTGAAGAGCTTGAAGTATATTGGTGATACAACATCCTAAAAGTTTTTGTAGAATTCAGCAGTGAATTCATCAGGTCCTGAACTTTGTTTAGTTCACAGATTCTTTGTTGCTTAGTCAATTCCAATGCTTGTTATTGGAGTGTTATGCGTATTTATGTCTTCTTGTGTTAGTTTTTGTAGTTTGTATATGTCTAGGAATCTGCCCATTTCTTCAAAATTTGCTAATTTGTTGGAATAGAATTTTTTTTGGATAGGATTTTTTGAAGTAGTACCTATTTTCTGGATTTCAACAGTGTCACTTGTGGTTTCACCATTTTTATTTCTAATCTCATACTTTTGAGTCTTTTCTCTCTTTCTCTTGGTGAGTTTGGCTAAGGGCTTATATATTTTATTTATTCTTTCAAAGAACAATTTCTTCAGTTCATTGACTTTTTTTACAGTTTTTAAAGTATCAATTTCATTGATTTCTGTACTCATCTTTACAATTTTCCTCCTTAATTTCTGTTTGGGTTTGGCTTATTTTTATTTCTTAACTATCTTAAGATTTCTCATAAGATTATTTATTTGGGCTTGTTCTGCTTTCCTAATGTGTACATTGATTGTGGGGAATTGTCCTCTTAGGACTTCATATTGTTCCCACGGGTTTTGCTTAGTTTTATAGTCATTGTCATTAACTTCCAGAAATTTTTAAATTTGTTCTTTGATTTCTTCTGTGATCCCTTGGTTGTTTAGGAGTATCTTTTTAATTTTTCAGGAGCTTTTGCCTTTTCTGAAATTTCTTCTGTTACTGATTTCTATTTTTATTGCACAGTGGTCTGATAGTATGCCTGGGGTGATTTTAATTATTTTACATTTACTTAAGCAGCTGGACTAGTATGTCATCTGTTTTGGAAAAAGTACCATCTGCTCCTGAAAACAATGGATATTCTGTAAATGTAATGTAAAGGGGTGGAACAGTCTGTACATATCTGTTCAAGGTTGTGACTCAGCTCTGAAATTTTTCTATTGGTTTTGTGTTCTTTATAAGAGTGGGGTGTCAAAGTCCCCTGCTATGATTGTGTTGATGTTTATTTGATCGATCTTTTTATTTCAGTAGTTTTTGTTTTATGAAGGAAGGTGCTCAAATGTTTGGTGAATATACATTTATCAGTGTCATCTCTTCTTGTTGGATTATTTATTTAACTAGTATATAATGACCTTCTTTGTCTTTGTTAATCAGTTTTAATTTGAAGTTTTTCATGTCAGATATTAGAATTGCTACCGCTGCTTGTTGAGGGGTGGGGTGGGGTCGTAGAGCATATGTTGTTTTCCCTCCTTTAATTTTAGTCTATGAATATCTTTATGGATTAAGTGAGTTTCTTGAAAACAACAAATTGCTGCATTCTGGTTTTTTTTTTTTTTTTAAGTCCAGTCTGCTGGTCTGTGTCTTTTGATTTGAGAGTTGAGACCATCGTCACTGAGAGAAATTACTGAGTTGTGTTGGCTATTTCTTGTTGCCTTCTTTATCTGTTGGTGGATCCATAGATTTTCTTTTCCTGATGCTATTTATTGCTGTTTATCCATTAATTTTGCAAATTTCCTCTGTGGTTTTAGCTGTGTCCAATTCCTTGTTTCTGTTGGAATATTCTTGACTGTTTAGAGCTGGTTTAGCACTCGTATGTCTTCTGAGTTAGTCTTTTTCATGGAAATACTTTATTTCTCCATCTATTTTGAATGATAGCTTTGTTGGGTAAGTTAATCTGGGTTGGAAGTTATTTGCTTTTAAAGCTTGCAATACTTCAATTCAAGCTCTTCTGACCTTCAGAGTTTGTGCTGAGAAGTCTGCTGTGATTCTAATTGGTTTACCTTTACAAGGGATTTTTTTGTTTTTCTCTGGCTCCCTTTAAAATTCTGTTTGTGGCTGAATGCCTATGAATTTAATGAGGATATACCTTGGTGAGCTTCTCTTTTCATCATAATTGTTTGGTGTTCTATAAGCATCACCTGCTTTTATTTTAAATTTTTTTCTTTTATTTGGGAAATTTTCTTCCATAATCTGTGCTATCTTCTTGTTTTTCTCTAACTCTGATTGGCCTTATATTAGGTTTCTTGCTATCATCTTGTAGCTTTTGGATAGTTTTCTCTTGTTCTTTTATTTTCTTTTTGGCTTTTTTGAGTTCTTTGTCTTTATTTAGTAGTTTATGATCAATATTAGACACTGTCTTCACATTGGTCATTTCTGAAATGTTTGAATTCTATATTGTTTCTTGTTTCAGCCATTTCTGTGTGACATCCTTTTGAGAATTCCATATCCTTATTGAATCTGTCATTCAAATTTTGAATTTTGTTTTGGTTACTTACCTATTTTTTTTTAGCCATTTCCCCTAAATTCACTGTTGGCTTACTGAGTGTAATTGCTGCGAACATTTGGTTCATTTTCTCATTGAATGCATCTATTTTCTTCATCCCTTCTAAGAACTTTTTATAGATTTCTGCTCTCTGGTACTTGTTTTCTTCTCCCTTTTCCGCCCCTTGTTCTGCCTTGGGAAAGTATTGGGAGATTGGAGATGTTCTATTTCCTTATTTCACCATTCTTCTACTTGCATATGCATTTATTTGTTTGTTTATATATCTCTTTTTAAAATATGTTGGCTCCCTCTTTTTTTTCCAGGGTGAGTTACTGCAGGTTGTGGCCTAGATACATGCATAGAGTTTGTGGCTTATATTGATTTGTTTTAAATGTTCCCTTCCTGTGAATAATTTTCAGCTTTCTTTATCCAGTGCTACTACTTAGTCCTGTTATTTACTTTAAGTGATTTCACCTCTGTCCTTATGTTTTGCCAGAAGAAATGCTTCTACTTATTACAGCATGCACAGATTCAGTGTTATAATACTTTATATGATAGTTCTTGTTGTTATTCTTCCGCCCTTTGTCTATTTTCTATGCATAGTGTGACAATTTATTATTTGTACTTGCTTTGCTGTGCAGTAGGTGAGGTAGAGTGAGAAGAATGGGGGCTGGTTGGATGAGTAGTGTTAGGTTCTAAGGAAGAAGTTTGAAGGGGAGAGTAGTGGTACATGAGAAGAAAACATCGATGTGGGTTCAGTTTTTATTGAGTTCTTTTAATTGAGTTGAAGGTTTAGTATTGAGGATTTTAATATATTTTGTGGGAGCAAGAGTGAGATGTGGGAGAAGGGGTTTCACTTTGTTGTGAAGGAAGTCTATGGGGTTATCAGAACTTGCTTATGGAGAGGACAGTATGATAGGTAAGATATAGAGGAGCCAAATGTTTAAGATGGGGATGACTGAGGAACTACATTAGTGAAGATAGGAGTGACTGTGAGGAAGCTAATTATGATGGATTTAAGAAATTGGGAGGAATTTACCTGTTTAGAAAAAGAATAAAGTAATACGTTAATAGTATTATCTCAGGAGTATGAGGAGAGGAAACTAGATAAAGAGCTGAGGCAAGAGGGAGATCCTAGACATCTATTAATTCAGAGCTAATGGGCAAACAATTATACAAGTTTAACAATCTAATAAACACATGAAATCATAAAAGAACCTAACATAGACCCGTGTTACCAAATAAATCAAGAAATATACAAAAACTGAAACCAATAAGATGTCTGGTGTGAAGAAGGTTAGATATTCAAATGAGACATTGTGTATGTGATTCCCAAGTAGCTTCTTTTCTAAAGTCTGAGTACTCACACTATAATAACTCTGTTCCCTCCACTGCAATACTGAAGGTAACTCAGACTCAGGCTGTCTTTCTGCCAGGTTGGAGGTATTCTTGCAGAGTCTGATTGAGTCTGAGGTCTTGGATTAACACCTCTTGTTGTCCCTCTCCCTGGGTGTGATGGTCCCTCTCCCTGGGTGTGATGGTCCCTCTCCCTGGGTTTGGCAGACAAGTTCATTGGCACTCCATTGTCCACTGAATCAGGATTATTCCTATGGAATCAATTCAACTACAGAAGTAATGGGCTAATCCATTACAGTGCTATCTATCAGGGCTAGTTGAGAAATAGTATACCATATGACCATGTTCTGGGTCTCCTTTTAGCCTAACGAAGAAATGCACTATTATTGTGTGAGCATTGTGACAACACAAGTCTTGATCCACTGTTAATGTGCACTAAATATTATGCCTGTGTCTCCCCTACTGGTGAAAAATATCATTCAACAGTAATTATATAGAATCAGTTATGTAAAGCCCAGGAGGTTGGAGGATCAGGTAATGCCAGAGTGGGGAAGAGAAGAGAAATAGAAAAAAAAGGATAAAATTTTTAAAGTCCTCTCCACTGTGGTATGGGACAGAATAAATAGGAGGGGGTCCAAGGGTCTTATTTTTGTTAAGGGAATGTGGTTATATATTTAGAAAGGGATAACAGGGAGAACTGTGTACAAAATTGATGATGATAAATGGGGATGGGGAAAGATTCTATGATTGGTATAAATATTAGAGAAAAAGTTTAAGGGAAACAATGAGAAAGTGAAGAGAAGAGAAAAAGAAACATTGAGAATGAATGAATCACAGTAGAAAGAAGTCAGGTGAAGAGATATGGGTAAAAGTAGGAGAGGATATACATGAACAGAAATGAATTCCCTTACCCTCTATAAACTATATTGAGAGGCAAACAAAGAGAGAGAAAAGAGACAAAGCACAGATACACAAACACTCTCATAAAAGAGATTAGTGTAAACTAATGGGATAAAAGTTTGAGGAAATGTGTAGTAGGAGTAAAATGGCAGAGTAAAAAACAACAAAGAAATAATTTTTTTTAAATTAAAAAGTACAATAAAAATTTTAAAAATGAAAAGGTAATGCAGTCAACTGGAGAATAGAAGAATTAAACTTTTAATTTTTCTGGACACATGGCTTCTTTCCTCTTCTTTCCCCTTCTTTCCAGGCTAGTGTTAAGGAGCAGCACTCCAGGTAGTACATTTGTGCTGGCTGGAAGTGTGAGGTAGCAGTCTGCCCCAGAGCAGTGCTGGTATAGATGTCTGGTGATAGTGAGAATGAGGTGTGAATGGAGCTTCCAGCCCTGTGTGACTCAGGCTAAAGCTGGCTTTTGGCTGCAGGAATGGAGTCTGATCACCCAGCTCCTGCTTCTCAGAAGGATTCTGCCTATTCTGCTCTCAACTGCCCAGTCATCTGGGGCTGTTTTGCTACCAAATTTCAAACACCCAGCCCTTTGCTACAATGGCTTCCTTGTCAGCTTCTGCTCTGCACAGCTGTGCCCTCAGGTGCCTCACTGCAGTCACTCACCCACCACTGACTGCAGGGTAGAGGCTCAGCTGTGCCCAGGGTGCTTGGAACACCCCCAAATAAGTGCCAGTTTCCCAGGGACTGGTGTTGAGTGTCAGACAGAGACTCTGGTGGTTCTAGGGTTGGAGCAGGTCAGTGAGAGCTCAGTAATAGGCTCAAGGGCCTGGGGCACTGAGTACACTGTTCGCTCTGTGTACTGGACAAATATCCCAGTTTTCTTGGGATAAACTACAGGTTCCTAGGATGACTCAGGTGTGCCTGGGGTCCAAGAGTTGCTTGTTTATCTTCTCTGAGTCTGAGAATGAATGGGTGTGCTGAGAGAGGGAGCAGCTCCATGGTAACTCACCCCTGGTGTGTTCCAATGAAAAATGATGCCAGGCTGCAGTGTCCTCTGTTTGGGGGGAGGCAAGAAGGGGATGGACCATATACCCCAAGTCTATCCTGTGTGGCCTGACTCTGCTGTACTACTTAGATACTGCCAGCTAGTTAAGAACTTCTCAGAATGGCATTTCCTTTGTTGGGAATGGGCTGATGTCTCCCAAGCAGCCTGTTGGGTTGCTTTGCCTCTTTTAAACTCTTATGTGTATGTTTTGTTTAATGTGCAATTTCTTTCAAATTGATTTTTTTTTGCATCAGAATGTATGTCCCTCTCTATCTTCAATCTGTTTTTAGTTGATTTTCTCTGAATCTCTTCCACGTGACCCTTCCTCTATTCAGCCATGTTGCAAAATGTTATTTGATTTCTTTTCTTTTTTTTCTCTTAAGAGAAGGAAAAATTTATTGGGAGAAAGAAAGCTTCTGACTAAGAGAGACAGAAGGGGAACCGGAAAGTAGGTTGTCCACCCACCCCACTTTTCAAAGATGTTTTATTCAGCAAAGCCATGTGGTGAGGTGGATACAAAGTGGGATAAAACTATAAGACCCAATGGAAATTTATGAGGTGGGACAAAACCGTGACCAATCAATAAGATTACAAGTACAGTCACCCAGGTAATATTGGTTAAATGGGGATCAAGTGGGAAGATAATTCTCATACAAGGAATTTCCCATTTAGAATATCAATCACTGCTATCTATCTCTAGGAGAAGTAGTACTTCTTTTCCTTTTCATAATGCTAACCAGTGAATGTGCATCAATTGTTCTCCATGTTGATTGCTTGGTGTGTTGGCTCCTGGAGGGCTGGCTCCTTAAGGGAGGCCCTGTCTACCTGCCAACAAGTTATCTAATTAATTTATGTATCTATTATACTCCCCCCTCTGAAGAAGTACCCCTAACTGCTGTGAAGGGACAAAGGGTAAAGACAGTTCTGGTTAATTCCAGTTGAAGAGGGTAGTAGCTGTGATCAGCAGTTAGAGTTACTCTATAAAGTCTATCTAAAGACCCTCGATAGGTGCCAGGCATTGTCATCTTTGTAGCCAAATAGCTGTGAGTCTGGAGGAGACAAAAGCCACAGAAAGTTTTATTTCTTGATGACAGCAATATTTTCAGGAGTGAAATGGAATCTCGGTGTTGTTTTAATTTGCATGTCAAGAATGGCTAGCGATGTTAAACATTTTTTCATCTATTTATTGTCCATTTGTACTTACTCAATTGAGGAGTGTTTATTCATTCCTGATGCCTATTTTTGGAATAGGTCTTTCAATTTTGGAGGTCTAATTTTTTGTGCTGTTTACATAGTCTAGATTTTAGTCTCTTGTCTAATGAGAAGCTGGCAATTTTTTTTCTGTTCTGTAGATTGCGTTTTCACTCTGTTGGTGGTTTCCTTTGCCACAGAGAAGTGTTTTAATTTGATGTGATTCCATTTATTGATTCTTGGTATTATTTTCTGGGAGACTGGGATTCTATTCAGAAAGTCTTTTCCTACGCATATACAAGTTTTACCTATTTTGTCTTCCATCAGATTAAATGTTTCTATTTTAACATTTAGATCTTTAAATGACTTTGATTTTAATTTTGTGCATGGTGAGAAATATTAGTCCAAGTTTTGTCTTTAACGTTAAATAGCCAATTTTTGCAGCAACATTTGTTAAAGTTGTTATCTTTCCATCAGCAAAAGTATTTGACGCCTTTGTCAAAGATACAGTAGTTGAATGTATCTGTAATTATTTCTGTAACTTCTATTGTGTTAAATGGATACACTTTCTTTGGGAAGTGTCATTTTGTATTTATCACTGTAGCTTTGTAGTATAACATGTAGTCTGGGATTGTGTTGTGCCCTGCCTTGTCTTTGTTGCCCAGAATTTCTTTTGCTCTTCCAGGTCTCTTCTGGTTTCATATAAATTCTAGGATTGCTCTCTTTTGTTTTATGAGGAGCACTTTTGGTACTTTGATTGGGATTGTGTTGTATTGGTTCTGTCTATCTGAGAACAAAGGATATCTTTCCATGTTTTTATGCCTTCTTAGATCTGCTTTTTGAAAATAGTTTTCATTTCAGAGGTCTTTTACTTCCTTAGGTCATATTTTAAGTATTTCACACCTCATCATCATTGTGCTTCACTAATATTCTCAAATTTGAAATACCATGTTAAAATGGTCTTAAGTTCCTCAATAGATAACCATATTTCCACTATTTTGTCACTGTTGCTTCTGTCACTTGTTGATACTGCAGCCACAAAGGTAACACCATCTGTTGAAAAACACATACTATTTTTCTTTTCTTGAAGTACTTATACATTTTTTGTGAACTCTGTATTATATCCCCTTCTCCTACCATCACTTACCCTTCCCTCCATCACTTGGTTCCCTTCATGTTTGCAAAAGATCTCTCTCTCTCTGTCTTTCTCTCTCTCTCTCTCTCTCTCTCTCCTTTCCTATTATCTTTTATTTTGCCCTTTATTTATACTTTGAGTTTCTAAATTAAGAGAAACTGTATAATATTAAGCACATGTCCTATTTATTTCACTTGATATTAAGGTTTTAAGGTACAATCATTTTTCTAAAAATGATTCAAATTTATCCTACATTATAACAGAATAATATTTCATTCTGTATAGATACCATTTTCTTTATATATTCATATGTTGATGGACATACAGGGCACTTCTCTGAGATGTTGCTCTTATGAGTTATGCTTCTGTAACAGTGGGTATGCATCTATCACCAAAACATGTTGTCTTTAATACTTTTGAGAAGATTTCTAAAAGGGGAATTGATGCCTCCAATGGAATTTGTATTTTGAGGAATCTCCACACTGATTTCCACAGAGATAGTACTAAATTATATTTCCAACAACAATATAGAAGTGTACCCTTTTACTTGCAGCCTCATAAGGATTTGTGATTGTTTGATTTTAGATGATATCTATGTTTTCAAGAGTAAGATGGAATTTACAGATGAATATTTACATTTACATTTCTCTGAGGGCCAGCGAGGTTACATATATTTTTTAATGTATGTATTGGCTATTTTACTTCTTCTAAGAAGTTTATTCATTTCAGTTGCTCATTTTTTTATTGGCCCTAATACTTTAAGTCTTCTAAATTTTTTGTATTCTTTGCATATGTAAGTATTAGTTATCTATCAGATGAGTACCAAAAAATTTTCCCATTGTATATGTTGTATCTGCACTTTTGGTTGTTTCTTTTGCTGTTTGAAGCTTTTTAGTTTAATATAGTCCCATTTATTAATTCGTGGTGTTATTTCTTGTGCAATTGTTCTCTTCAGAATATCCTTGTCTACACCTATTTCGTCAGGAATTTTACCTATTTTATCTTTCAGTAGATTGTTTTCATATATAGATTTTTGATTAATTTGATTTTAGTTTAGTACACATGTTGAGCAAAATGGGTCTAAATTCAATCTTCATGTGGTTAGCCGATTTTACCAGCACGATTTGTTAAAGAGGATATCTGTTGATCAATGTGTGTTTTTGGCCCCTTTCTCTAAAATCAGATGGCAGAATGTGCCTGGAGTGGTTTCTGCACCCTCTCTTATTTTCCATTAATCTGCATGAGTGTGTTTTTGTGCTAGTACCTTACTCTTTTTAATCATTGAAGTTTTTTAATACAGTTTGCAATCTGGGATTGTGATGCCTCCATTTCTCTACTGCCCAGGATTGCTTTTACTATTCTGGGTCACTTCGGGTTCCATATGGATAATAAGATTGTTTTCTTAGTTCTGTAAGGAATGCTGTTGATATTTTGATTGGGATTTTATAAGATTTATATAATGTCCTTCTATGTCTTTGCTCTTCTGTTTTTAAAATCATGAATGTGTGTTGGATTTTGTCAAAGGCTTTTACTGCATCTATTGTGATGATTGTATGATATTTGTCCTTGCTTTTGTCTATCTGGTATAGTCTATTTATTAAGTTGTATATGTTGAAGCACCCTTTCATCCCTGAAATGTAGCCTACTTTGGCCTGATCTGTGGTTTCTTGGATGATTTTTTCTATTCTGTTTGCCAGTATCTTGTGGATATTTTGTGTCTATAATCATTAAAGATATTGTCATGCAGTACTCCTTTTTAGTTGAATTCTTTTATGGTTTTGGAATCACAGTAATGCTAGCTTTGAGGAATGAATTTGGAAGTACTCCTTCTACTCCAGTTTCATTAAAGAGTTTCAGGTGTATTGGTCTTAAATCTTCCCTGAAGTTCTTGTAGAATTCAGCAGTGAACCTGTCCAGTCCAGTGTTTTTAAAAACATTTTATTATTGATGCCTTGATTTCATAGTTTGTTATTGGACTGGTTAGCATTTTTATGTCTTCCTGGTTCAGTTTTGGTAATTCATATGTATCTGAGAATTTATTCATTTATTTTTCATTCTAAGAACTAGTTCTTTGATTCTTTTTTAATCTCAAATTTATTAATTTCTGCTCTGGTCTTTATAAATTCTTTCCTGTACTAGCTCTGGATTTGGGTTTTATTAGAATTTTGAGTTGCTGAATTAGGGTACTTATTTTTGGTTTGCACCATTTTCTGATGTGTGCATTCACAGGTATTCTTTCTGAGGTATGGTTTCATTGTGTACCATAAGTTCTTCAATATTGTTCTGGCACTATCATTTGATTCTACAAAATGTCCAATTTTTTTCTTGATTTCTTCTATGCTCCATTGATTATTCAAGAGAGTACTGTTTAATTTCTATGTGTACATAATTTATTTGGTTTCTTTGGTCATTGATTTCTATTTTCATTGCACTATGATTTGATAATATTCATAGGATAATTTTGACTTTGTGGTATTTATTTAAAGATTTTTTATGGGCCAGTATATAGTTTATTTTGGAGAAAGTTCCATAAGCTGCTGAGAAAAATGTGTATTCCATGGGCTGGGGACTTAGCTCAGTGGTTCCACTGCCTGTCTCCCTGTCTCACAAGCACAAGGTCCTGAGTTCTATCCCTGGTACAAAAAAAATGTGTATTCCACTCTTGTTAGCAAAACGCTATGGACATATACCAAATCCAAATCCATTTGTTCAAAGGTTTGGTTCAACCCTGATATTTCTTTGTTGGTTTTTTGTGTGTAGTTGATCTGTATGTTTGTGAATTGTTGCATTTAAGTTCCTCATTATAATTGTGTTGATTTTTTTCTGTTATTTTATGTCCAGGAATGTTTGCTTACCAGAGTTGGCTTCTCCAACATTCAGTGCATATGTATTTATAATTGTTATCTCTTCCTGTTGAAATGTATCCATAACCAATTATGTATTGATCTTCTTTGCCTCTTGTCAGATTTGACTTGAAGTCTGCTTTGTCGAAAAATAGGATAGCTACTTCTGTTTGTATTCAGGCTACTATTGGATGGAAAAATTATTTGCTATTCTTTGATTTTTTTTTTTAGTCTATGAATTTCTTTTTGGATTCAATATTTTTCTTGTATACAGCTTAATGTTAGATTTTGTTTTTGAACCAATATAGCCATCTATGTCTTTTGATTGGGGAATTGAGACCACTAACATTGAGAGGTATTATTTTATTTATTCCTATCTTTGCATTATTTTTTACTGCTGAATCCTTTTTTTCTCCTCTTCTGTTTAAATGCTAACCCTACCTGGTGCATTCATTTCATTAGATTTTTTTGGAACCGGGAATCGAACTTGAGACCTTGTGCTTGAGAGGCAGGCACCGGAACCACTGAGCTAAATCCAGGGCCCCATTTCATTAGATTTTTGACCTTGTTGACTTTATTGTCACTTTCTAGAATATCACTTAGAATTTTTTGGAAGTCTGGTTTGGTGGTCATAAATTTTTGAAGGTTTCCTTTCTCCTGGAAAGGCCTTATTTCTTCATCAATTATGAAATATAGTTTAGTAGGATGTATCATTCTGTTTTGATAGATGTTTGCATTTAGGCCACTAAATACTGATTTTTTTCTGTTAAATTCATTATTTGTGTAGTTATATATTTTTAAGTTTGCTGAGTGTCTTTTTGATCTGCTTTTGTCTGCTGCTTTTTCATTTTGTGTGTGTGTGTGTTTTTGGGGGGTTTTTTTGTACCGGAGATCGAACTCAGGACCTTGCACTTGCGAGGCAGGCTCTGGAACCACTGAGCTAAATCCCGGGCCCATGCTTTTTCATTTTGTATAACTCCCCGTCAATGCCCTGTGGATCAGCTTTGGGGTAATTGGGAGATTTGGGAGTCAATTTGTTGTCTTGTTTTCTCATGTTTCTATTGTGTGTGTGTGTGTGTGTGTGTGTGCGCGCGCTAAAGGTTGTGCATCAATTATAGTGGAGAGACTTTGTTGCTAATATGGTGATCTCTTTAGGCACTGTCTGCTTTCCAGAGATGCACTCTGGATACGTTTTAGGGAAGGCTTTTGTCTTTGTCCCAATATCCAGCCACCTCAGTTAATTTGTGGAGGGGAATGTGCAGTGTAATTGACCAAGCACTCACAGTTCTATGGAAATGAACCACAGCATTTGTGATGATACAAAGATAAACCATATCTTGGCACAAAGTAAAAATCAATGCCAACAGCTTTGCCATCCTGGCAACAGCCAAAAAATAAAAGCAACAACAATAGTAGATTCAAAGACAAATTGGATATTGACATTCAACAATAACCAATTAAATCTAAAACTGGATCACCTTTAACAATAGAAAAGATAGCTGTAATTATAGACACAAAGACAAACCAAATATTGACATGCAGTAAATATATACTAAATGCAACAATTATACCATCATTAACAAAAGAAAACAATTCTCCAATAATAACATTCTGTCAATTAAAGATTTATAAAGCTTAATAGTAATAGTATTAAAAATGAAGAGGATCAGAAAGGAGAAAATGAAACAAGTAAAATTTTCAAAGAAGAGGAGGATGAGAAAGAGGAGAGAAAAGTGAGAAAAGGGGCTTTATTAAGGGATAAAAAATTTAATGGATCTGTATAAAATTAACAGAAAAGAACAAACAAGTAAAAGAAGGAAAAACCGAGCAAAATAAAGAATAATGAGAAACAAAAGAAATAGAAAAAAATCAAATCCCGAAAAATCAATGAAGAGGAAAATAAATCAAACCAAAAATTCATCCTTGCTTTGGAATGCATGTTCATTCCAATATCTGCAGTACAGTAAGTCCTCAACTTGAGAATGTTCAAGTTGTGAACTTTCATAGATATGAACAGACTTTGTATTATGAACATCTGTAGATGTGAGCAAGCCATGGAAGTAGCTCACATGTCTGGGGCATATTGTCACAATTGTGTTGCTGTGTGCTTACTGTACAGTGAGATAGTACACATGAGTACAGTGCTCAATCAGACCCCAGGATGTCCAGAAGCAAAAGGCAAACCAGTGGTGAAGTGGAGGGGACTGCTAGAAAGTACAAAGCAATAGCCATGAAAACAAAAGTGAAAATACAGTGTATCAGTTGTAATGTACTGTATCACCATTTTAAGGTAACTGCAAAAGTAAAAATAATTTATTTACAGTATTTTTGTGTGTGTATTTGGTTTTATGCTTTACATTGTATATTTGTGTCAAAGGTACATAAGATTCATTATGTCAGACTTAGGAACAACTTGCAAATGTTCTACTGGAACGGAAGTCATTCATAAGTAAGGTACTTACTGTATTGGTAGCCACCAGATATGGGGGAAGGAAAATGAGTCTAAAGACCTATTTTGTTTCTGCACTCATGTTTTTGTATGTAAATGTTGAGTCTTGCTTCACCTTTCCTCCCTGGTGTGTTTGGTTAATGGTGCCCATCCTAGGACTCTCATCACTCCAGACACTCCCAGTTTTTGTATTCCTTTGCATTCCCCATCTCATGGCTTGGTCTGTATAGCTTAGTGGCCTGTGATTTTTGAGGTAACTTGTTGCTTTAGAGGCTCCTCTGTCCATACACTTTTCTTTGGAAACCATCCAGAGCAATGCATATCTCTGATCAAATTATTAGATAGAGAAAGTAAACAAACCTCTGATCTTTGTATTGGATGTAGGCAGCAAAGTAGTGGTGTCAAGCAGCTCCCTAAACTTAATGCCAGAACTTTCATACCCAGCCCCTACTAAAAGCCGTACAGGACACACCTGGCTTCTCAACATGTAATGCCGGGCCTCTGTAAACTTTCTGGCCTGAATTTGAACTTCTCATAGGTTCTGTGTCTAGGCTGCATCCTCTCTGTGACTATCTCTTGTGGCTGTCTCCCACTCACTTATTCTCGTATGGTGACCTCACAAGGTGTTCTGTAGCTCAGTCTTTAAAAGTTAAGCCTTATTGGGCTGGGGATTTAGCCCAGTGGTTTCACCGCCTGCAGCGCAAGCGCAAAAACCCGAGTTCGATCCCTGGTCCAAAAAAAAAGTTAAGCCTTATCAAAATGGCTTCTGGTAGTCACTCTCAAATATGCAGGACACTGCACTGAACTTTTCCAAGTCTAGCCTGCCATGCAGAAAGTGTCTCTTTCAGAGTAATATTCCATTCTGTTTTGGTAGTTTACCATATCCATGGACTTTTCTTGAAGCTAGCACTGCCACCTCAATCCATTCTTTTCTTCTGTAGCTACTGACCTTCTCCACTCTTACCTTGTGTTACAGAAGGTAGGTCATCCTTTCTGGGAGCCAGAGTTCACTTTCCCCAGTGCTTCAACTGTTTTATTCTTTTCTCTGCACTGTGCAACATGTTTTTAGCTTCTCTGAGGTTTTGTTTTCCTGACAGCTCCTTCTCTATTCCCAGAGACCTACTTTTTCTCTTCACCAAGTACTTGTTTTCCAGGTTTCTCAATTCTCCATCCCAGAGAGGCTATATATTGTTGCTTGTTCCTACTCCACCTTTTTTAATCACCAGATTTATGTTCTTTTAGTTAATAAATAGTATTTCATTCTGTTGACACTCCATAGGACTGCTGTGTCTTTTTATCTTTTACCTCAGCTCTCTCACATATTTCAACACTTAGATCAATGCAATTATACAGTTATTGTGCCTTTCAAGTTGTCCAATCTTAGTAAAATTGCTTATGATGATTACATTGGATTACTTATTCCCACTTTGATGTGACTAATTTCAATTGGGTTGATTTAATTACAATAATGATGAACTGTTTTTAGAGCATGGCATTCTTTGATTAGAGGGCTACCATAATTTTTGTAGTTCAAGTACTTCGGAAAGAGAAAATCTAAGTGAAATTTAACACTCATGATGATGAGATGCTTATTGGAGCACTCAGAGTACAATTTGAAGGCAGGAAGTCTCTGAGTGGTGACTCATAATTGTTACCAAAGAACTAGAGAGAGGCAAATGAAGGTAGATGGGAAAATTTTAAAGAAAACTGTCTTATGCAGTAGCTTTCCTATGTCCAATTTTACTTGGTTTAGATCTAAAATGTCATCCAAAAATCTCATTAATTCAGAGATGGGATTTTTGGAAGGTGATGGGCTCATGGGGGTACTATACTCATCAGTGTGTTACTCTATTGGCAAGTTCATGGCTGAATATGCTGTTAGCATTTGGGACCTTTAGAGGTGAGTCACTAGAGGAGTAACCTAGAATTGTGTATTCTTGTTCTTGACTTCTCCCTTCACTCTGTTTTCTGGCCACCATGATGTGAGTAGCTTTCCTCTGTCATACTCCTGTGCCATGCTGTTTCTGCAATAAATTGAAACTCATGAAACTATGAGCAAAAATAAACTTCCCTTTCTTTAAATTCTGGGTGTCAAGTATGTTTTCTCATTGACTAGAAAGATAATACAGAAAATAAACACTATACAAGTGGTGAGCATTGTTCTGAATGTATGTGACTGTGTGATTTAGAAACCTTTGGAACTGGCTTGTGGGAGGAATTAAAAAAGATTTAATGATAGCACAGAGAACTGTGTAATGTTGTAAGCCAAGCTTGATGGGTGATTCTAGTTAGAATTTAGAAGGCAAGAATGCTCATAAAATGCACATAATAAGGGGTGGGTATATAGTTTTAAATGTGAATGAGAATCCTATTGGAAACTGTACTAGAGGCCATCCATGTTACATTCTGGGGAGGAATTTGTGTACATTTTTCTCATGTTCTAAGAATTTGTGTGAGGTTGAATTTAAATATGGGATACTAATTAATATGGCCAAGGTTATTTGGATACAGCCCAATTTTCCAGCTGTAGCATAGATACTGCTGGCTGCTTTCAGTTAGATTTACAGTGAGAATCAGAGAATAGTAGACCTGAATGATTTGAAAAGTGTGTAATTTTACAAGAAAGGAAGACCCTGCAAAGCTGGGGCCTAAGAGAGCATAGTCACTAAAAATAATAATATTAAAAAGAAACAAATTACTTTGCATCAGAAAAATATGTAAGATAGCTTGAAGGCAGGTGGCCCAATAATTAAGTAGACTCCCAACTTTCACAGTCTCAAGATGTAAAAGTGTGATGCTTTCATTTAAGAAAAAAGCTTATGGGTTCCCTTCTCAAGGACAGCTTAAAGAATTAGTTTCCCAGAATTTATTTTACCATATTCAACCCTCCAAGTGTTCACAATATGCTGAATCATTGTCCATGGGGCCTCTGCTATTGTGAACTTGCAGCAGACCTTGGCATCACTCCAATTGTGCTAATTTTTCAGGTATGTGAAATGCAAGAGTTGTAGGGTCAGAGACTTCTACCCAGATCTCAGAAGAAACCCTGAGAGGTCAGGTAATATATCCCTGAGAAGGCAATATGTGAAGCTGTGAGAGTGAGGGTGAATGTTCAGTGGAGACACCAGGTTGTTCAACATACCAGGATCATGGAACACCTGCTGAGGGAAGCCACAGTAAGTGAGTGGAGACAGTCCAACAGAGAGGCCAAGTGGGCTACAACCAGCAAGGCCATCAAAATGGAGTCACCCAAACGAGCCAGTGCCAAGCACACTGGCAGGGCACTGGAGAGAGAGGTCCCAGGTCACAGGGAGCCCCACCCCATTCATCTGGAACCAAGCACACTGGTGGGAACCAGTCAGAAGTTGAGGACCCCTTGCCACTGGACACGCCCATGGTGGCAAACTACTTAGCCACCCGGGTGCCTGCAGGACCCCCCCCCCCCGGCCTGTTGGCTGTACCGCTACCTAGTTCCACACTACAAAGACACAGGGGACACCAGACTACCATACTGCGTAAGTTGGAGGGATCATCACCTCCCATCAGAACCTGGACTATCTTCAGGGGAAGGGCAGCTGGAACCTGCAGCACAACCTTGCAGAGTTCAACCCTACAGGAGGACAGGGAGCTCAACTTGGGACTTGCAGCCAGAAATCTGCCTGAATCTCACAGGTCTGTGACTGGCTTGCTGAGACTCACTGACTTATAGCTGCACACTGCTACCCACATTGTCTATTCTGACAGCAGAGATATACCCTGAAGGAGGACCTTCATTTTCATTTTTATTTCCAAAATTATTATTATTGGGGGGTTTTTGCTCATATTTTTAATTTTTTTCTACTCTTTTCAAATTTTCATTCTTCTCTTGTTTGCTTTATTTCTCTTTCCTTTCTCTCTCACTCACACTCACTCTCTTGCTGTCCCACATTGTTCTTCATCTCCCTTTCTGTTCCTATTCTGGCCTTAATTTGGATTTCTTCTTTATTTTTCTTTTATTCTCTTTTGGCTTGTCTTGCCTGTGTCCCCTGAATGCACTGCTAACCTTCCCCTATCCTTCTATCTATCTATGCCTCCCTGCCCAACTCCTTCTAACTCTCCATCCCAAAGGGTAAAATTGCTATACTGAAGAGTTTATTCACTATAAAGATATGTTGGGTAGGTCCTCAATTTTAATTTAATTCACACAGTTAAAGGTGATAGATTAATAACTACAACAAATTGTCATTTTCTAACATGTACTTGATGCTATGGTTTTGCTGATAGTATCACTTGGGCTAAGGTGTTGTGATTGATCTAGTCAGTGGTCCTTCCTGGTATAATGAAAATGAGATAGCCTCACAGTCATTAAAGACACAAAACCTAAAGACCAGCTATATCTGGAAGACACCTCTGAGAAGCAATCATTCCATAAGGGTTTTAATTACAAGCAACAAAAGTACTTAAAATAAGCAATTTTAAAGTATCAAGCCAGAAATTAAACCAAGGACAGTAACAAAAACAAAACTGAGAAGACATTTAAGCAAGGCACAAACTCAGACTTCCACCCCACCAAGGGTAAATTCTGGGGGCAATGAGGTAGAAAAGCCTGATAATCAACCACCTGGACACCCTGAACTGATACCACAGGAAGTAACAAAACAGATGAATGAGGCTCTAGAAAAATTCAAAGTAGAAACAATCTCCCAGATAACTACAGAGATGGTGAGCAGAGTGAAAGACATGATTAGATACTCTAGAACAGAAACAGATTTAAAAAAATGAGCTCAGAAACATGCTGGAAGCCAAGAATGCCCAGCATAAGAAAGAAATGGGAACCATGATCACCCAACATAAGAAATGGAATCCATGAAACAGATTCAAACATATATTCAGGAGATTAAAAACTCCATTGAAAGCATGCAGCACAGATTAAGGGAATCTGAAGATAGAATATCAGATATAGAAGACAAGATTGCATTTAAGGACCATGAAAACAGAGATTTCTTAAAAATAGTAAGGGACCATGAGAAATCAGTCCAGCAGCTGCTAGATGATGCAAAGAATAATAACATAAGACTGATAGAAGTCAAAGAAACAACAGGAGAAAACACAGTTGACATAAACTGTTCACAGAAGTAATAGTAGAAAACTTCCCAGACAGAGGTAAAGAATTGAACATATAGCCTAGACATATAATAGTCAAGATCCCAGAACCCAACAGAAGAACAAAATCCTACAAGCAGTTAGAGAAAAGAAACAAATCACTTACAAAAGAAAGCCTATCAGAATCACAGCAGACAGCTCAACACAAACCCTCAACTCAAGGAGAGCCTGGTGTGAAGTATTTCAAGTCCAAAAAGAAAATAACTTCCAACCTAGACTGTTTTATCCTGCAAAATTATCTTTCAAAATTGATAGGGAAATTAGATACTTCCATGACAAAGAGCACCTGCGAAATTTCATGAACTCCAAGCAATTCTAAACAATATCCTACAAAAAAAAAATGAATATCACAACTCCATGAAGTCCAACAGAGAGAAGCCACCAGGCAAGGTAAAAAACTAAAGGGATAGGCAGAAAAATAAGAAATAAAAGAGCCAACAACAGTAAAACATTATGACAAGGATGAGTCAATATCTATCAATTATATGCATCAATGTTAATGGCCTCAATTCACTAAGCAAAAGAAAGAGACTGGCAGAATGGACTAAGAAGCAAAATCCAACAATGTGCTGTATACAAGAAACACACCTAACTCAAAAACAAATTCATAGACTGAAAGTAAAAGGATGGAAAACAGTTCTCCACACAACAGGAACACAGAAAAAAGCAAGGATAGCAATCTTTTTTGCATACAAAGTAGATTTCAAAGCAAAACTCTTTAAGAGAGACAAAGATGGTCCCTACATTCTTGGAAAGGAACAATCCAAGAGGAAGTGAGGACAATCATAAACATATATACAACAAATATGAATGCCCCCAAATATACACAACAAATATTAATGGACATGAAAAAACAAATAAGCACTAATACAATTGTATTGGGGGAACTCAATGCCCCACTATCATAAATAGACAGATCATCTAGACTAAAAATTAACAATCAAATTCTAGAACTGATCCAAGCTATTGAACAATTGGACTTAGTAGATGTTTACAGAGTGTTCCATGCTACAAAATCTGAATACACATTCTTTTCAGCTGCACATGGGTAATTCTCCAAAATAGACCACATGATAGCTCATAGGACATGTCTAAGTAAATGGAAAAGAATTGAAGTTACCCCCTGTATATTATCAGATCATAATGCAATAAAATTAGAGATCAATAAGATAAGAAACCGCAAAACCCACACAAACACATGGAAATTGAATAACATCCTATGAACAACCAATGGGTCACAGAGGAAATTAAAGAAGCAATTAGACATTTTCTACAAGTAAATGATAATTCCAATACAACAAACAGGAATCTATGGGACACAATGAAAGTGGTTCTAAGCAGGAAATTCATAGCAGTGAATGCCCATATTAGGAAAACAGAGAGAACTCAAATAAATAACCTAATGCAGAACGTCAAGCTCCTAGAAAAAGAAGAGCATAACAAACTCAAAGCTCTTATGAGAGGAAATTATAAAGATCAGAGCAGAAATCAATGCAATGGAGTCTAAGAGAATGATACAAAAAAAATCAATGAGTCAAAGAGTTGGTTTTTCAAAAGAATAAATAAAATCAATAAACCTTTAGCCAACCTTATCAAAAAAAAAGGAAAGAAAAGGCTCAAATCCATGCAATTAAGAATGAAAAAGTTGAAGTCACAACACATCCAGCAGAAATCCAGAGGACCATCAATGCCTACTTTTAGAACTTGTACTATAATAAAATGGAAAACACAGACGACATGGACTGATTCCCAGAGACATACAAATTCCCAAAGTTGAATGAAGAAGATATAGAAATCCTAAACCCTCCAATTACAATGAGTGAAATTGAAAATGTAATGAAAAATTTACCAACAAAGAAAACCCCAGGTCCAGATGGCTTCACTTCTGAATTCTACAAGATATTTAAAGAAGAACTATCGCCATTACTCTTTAAACTCTTCAAGGAAATTGAAAGGGAAACAAGGCTTCCAAATTCATTCCTGGAAGCAAGTGTTCCTTTGATTCCAAAACCAGGGAAAGACTCAACCCAAAAAGAGAACCACAAGCCAATCTCACTCATGAACATAGCTGCAAAAATCCTCAACAAGATACTGGCAAACAGAATACAGAATGTCATCAAGGAGATCATATAGGAAGTACCACCTCCTTCCCACACGCACACGAGGTGAGCCGCTCCCAGTGCCCAAAGAGGAGGCTTCCAGGCTGAAGTACCACCTCCTCCCCCAGTGCAGAGAAGGTGAGCCGCGTGGGAACTAGCAACCACCACCCCCCCGTCAAAATGAGAAGACACGCAAACAAGTCCCAAAACCAGACTTCCAGATCACCAAAAAAAAAAAAAAAAAAAAACCCAAAGGGAAATGAGATGGAACACTGATATGCACCACCTGGACTCCCTGAACTGGCAACAAAAGTGGATCTGCAAAAATAAAATGAGAAATAATTTCTCAGATAACAGCCGAGATTGTGCCCATAGTGCAAGACATGATTAATAAATCTAGAGAAGACACAGATTAAAAAAACAGAGGAACTGAGAAACATGAAGGAATCCCAACATAGGAAACAAATGGAATCCATAAAAGAGATGCAAACAGATTTCCAGGAGATTAAAAACTCCATTGAAAGCTTAGGCAGCAGAATGAGCCAATGTGAGGACAGAATTTCAGACATAGAAGATAAGATTTCAATTAGTAACTAGGAAAAGAAAAATTGCTTTAAAATAATAAGGGCCCATAAGAAATTAATCTAGCAGCTACTAGATGATGCAAAGAAGAATAACATAAAACTGATCGGAGTCAATGAAGAAAGAGGAGAGAGTGCAGATGACATAAAAAAAAACTGTTCACGGAAGTGATGACAGAAAACTTCCCAAGCAGGGGTAAAGAACTTGATATTCAGATAAGGGAGGTATATATATAGGACTCCAACTATCCTTGATCAAAAAAAATCTACACATAGACATATAATAGTTAAGATTCCAGAAACCCAAAAGAACAACAAAATTCTACAAACAGAGAAAAGATACAAATCACATACAAAGGAAAGCCCATCAGAATCACAGTAGACTTCCCAATGCAAATCCTCAAGGCTAGAAGGGTTGCTGTGACGTATTTCAAGTCCTAAAGGAAAACAGCCTCCAACCAAGATTGATGTACCTTACAAAACTATCTTTCAAAATTGATGGTGAAATAAGATATTTTCATGACAAAGAGCACCTGAGGAACTGCATGATACCAAACCAGCACTCCAAAATTTTTAGACAATATCCTAGGAAAAGACAATGAGGATCACAACCCCAGGAAGCCCACCAGAATTGATTCTTTGGGTGTGTCAAGAAATTAAACACAAAGAATGAGAATCCAAAAAAAGAAAAAGTTATGACAACAATAAGTCAATATGTATCTGTACTGGCTATTTATCATCTTCTTATGTCTACTTTTTAATTAGGTTGTCTACTAATGAGCTGTAAGAGTTCTATATATATTCTGGTCTTAGGTTATATGTATTATAAATACGGTCTAAGGACTACTTTTCATTTTAACGATGTCATTTAAAGTTTTAAATTTTGATGGAATCTCATTTATCAATTTCTTTCTTATATATATAATGTTTTATGTATCCTAAGAAGTTCTTGCCTACCCTAAATTCATGAATATTTTCCCTTATAATTACTTCTTAAAGTTTTATAGTTTTAATCTTTCATATTTACATTCATAGATTATTTCAAGTTATTTTTATGTATGGAAATAAAAATTTGAGGTTAATTTTTTTTTGAGGTTAATTTTTTACATATGGGTACCAGGTGTTCTAGTACTATTTGCGGAAAACACTAGCTTTTCCTCTGCTCTTGATTTGAGTTTATATTCTATAAAATATTAATGTTAAATAATCTTTCAAATGGACCATATATGTGTGGTTCTATTTCTAGATTCTCTGTTTTACTCCATTGATCTATATGTCTTTCCTTATGCCAACACTGCCTTGATTGCTGTAGCTTTAGAGGAAGTCTTAAAATTAGGTAAGAAATGTCTTCCAGTATTGTTTTTTCTTCTTACTTTTCTAGGTTCTTTGTATTCCTACATAACTTTTACATTTCAATGTCCAATTCTTCATTTATAGCAAGTATACATAGACCTGAATTTTTATATATAACTTGTGTTTTCTAATCCTGCTAAATTCAAATACAAGTTCTAGGCCCTCCTAGAGATTTCTTAGTATTTTTTCTGTAGATGATCATTTCATCTACATATAAAGATTTTACTGTTACCTTGCAAATCATATGCTAATTGCTTCTTTTTATTGCCAGACTATTTTGGTTTGGGCCTATGTTCTAAAGTTTAATGGACAGATGAAGAGTAGGCATATTTGCCCTTGTTCCCCACCTTAGGGTAAAAGCATTGTATCTTCTCCATTCATATAAGGCGTTCTTGCTGGAAGTATGGAGTACATGGTTTTTCTGTTGAGAAGGTTCTATTCTACTTTTAGTTTTCTGATAGCTTTTACCATGAACAGCTGTAGAATTTAGTCCAATACTTTTTCTGCAACTACTGACAGGATCATATGGCTTTTTCCTTTCCTCTGTTAAAATGTTACTTATAGGGGTGGATCTTCCAATGCTGAACCAACATGGCCATCCCTCTAATAAAACCACATTCTACATACTGCGAGATCTGACTTCTAATAATTTATCTTGTTAAACAAATTTTTATCTATGTTCATACTTTTTTCTTCTATTATCTTTATCCAGTTTTAGTATTAACACAATGTCGTTTTCCTAAAATGAGGGGAGAAGTGTTCCTTCTTTCTTCCGGTTTAAAGGTTTGATATAATTCATCATTTAAAATGTATATGAGCCTGTTGTTGTCATATAGGTAGGTTTTCAAGCTAGGAATATACTTTCTTTAAAAGGTGCTATTCAAATTTTATATTTCCTCCAGAGTCAATTTCATTAATTTGTCTTCCAAGGTACTTTTTAGAGGTTGTCAAATTTATGTCAAGATAGATTTTTGTAATATGCTTTCTATATCCTTTTAAATTCTATAAAATCTGTGGTAATGTATTCTAAATCTTGATATGGTAATTTTAAAATGTATAATTTATATTGTGCAATAGGAAGAAAAGTTCTAAAGGAGTAGGGGAAGTGCAAAGGGTAAGGGAAAGGAAAAAGGGAAAAGAACAAATATGAGAAAAGAAAAATATGGAAACAAAGTCTTTGAAAATAGGGAAGGGTGGAGGGGGTGAAGGGAGGGCAAGGGAAGGGAAAAAACAATAAGAACCAAGATACTCATGTAATGGTACAAGATCCCAATGATGAGTGTAGCTGTGTTTTATACCTAAAATGTACCAAGAAACTTTATGGAAAAACAAAGATCATACATCCTGACCAAGTCAGATTTATCCCAGGGATGCAAGGATGGTTCAACATAAGTAAATCATTAAATGTAATACAGTATATTAACAGAACCAAGGAAAAAATTCATATGATCATCTCAATAGATGCAGAAAAAGCATTAGACAAAATCCAGCACCCATTCATGATAAAAGCCCTACAGAAAATTGGAACAGATGGTCTTTATCTCAACCTGATTAAGGCTATCTATGAAAAACCAACAGCCAACATCATACTAAATGGTCAAAAACTGAAAACATTCATGCTAAAATCAGAAACAAGACAAAGAAAGGATGCTGACTATCACCACTCCTGTTCAATGTAGTTCTGGAAACATTAGCCACAGCAATTAGAAAGAGAAAGAAATAAAAAGAATAAAGATAGGAAAGGAAGAAGTTAAACTGTCATTATTTGCTGATGATACGATACTTTACATAGAAGACCCAAAAAACTCCACCAAAAGACTTCTAGACTTAATTGATAGATTCAGTAGAGTACCTGGATACAAGGTTAACACTCAAAAAATAGCCCTCTTGTAGAGAAATAACAGACTCACTGAGAGAGAAATTTGGGAAACAATTCCTTTCACAATAGCATCCAAAAAAATGAAATATTAGGAACCAGTCTAACAAAGGAAGCAAAAGAACTCTACACTGAAAACTGCAGCACTCTGTAATAGGAGATAGAATAGGATATAAAGACTTCCCTTGTTCCTGAGTAGGAAAAACCAATATAGTGAAAATGGCCATACTTCTAAAACTCCTGTATAGATTTAATGCAATGTGGATTGAAATTCCAACAATATACTTCACAGAACTAGAGAAAACAATCCAAAAATTCATTTGAATCCAGAAGAAACCTAGAATAGCAAAAGCAATTCTAAGCAATGGAAACATGTCAGGGGGTATCACAATCCCCAACTTGAAAACTATACTACAAAGCTACTCTGATAAAATCAGCATGGTACTGGCAAAAGAACAGACCTGAGGATCAGTGGAATACATTAGAATATGCAGAAACAACTCCAGACATACTCAGCCACCTGATCTTTGACATAGGAGCCAATCACCATCATTGGAGGAAAGATAGCCTATTGAATAAATGCTGTTGGAAAAACTGGATTTCAACCTGCCAAAGATTAAAACTAGACCCACACCTATCACCATGCACTAAACTAAGATCAAAGTGGATTAAAGATCTAAATGTTAAGACAGAAACGCTGAACTTGCTGGAAGATATGTTAGGTAGAACTCTTGAAGACATTGGCATAGGAAAAGACTTTATGATCAAAACCTCAGTAGCACAGGAACTAGCACAAAGAATCAACACCTGGGGTCTCATCTCATTTAAAAGCTTCTGCACTGCAAAATAAACCACCAACAGTGCTAAGAGACCACCTACAATGTGGGAAAAAAAATTTTATCAGCTGTACCTCAGACAAAGGACTACTATCTAGAATATATAAAGAACTGAAAAAATTCAGACCCCCAAATTCAAAGACCCAATTCAAAAATGGGCATCTGAAATGAACAATCATTTCTCAGATAAAGAAGTAAAAGCAGCAAATAAATATGTGAAAAAAATGTTCAATACCACTGGTCATTGGAGAGATACAGATGAAAACAACACTGAGATTCCACCTCACCCCAGAAAGAATGGCTGCTATCAAGAAATCAACCAATAACAAATGCTGGTGGGGGAGTGTTGAGAAAGGAACCCTTCTCCACTGTTGGTGGGAGAGCAGGCTGGTGCAACCACTGTGGAAATCAGTATGGAGATACCTCAAAGAACTAGGCTTAGAGGTCCCATTCAACCTAGCTATTCCCCTGCTGGGTATCTTCCCAAAAGAATTAAAAGTATCATACCACAGAAATATATGTGCATCCATGGTTATAGCAGCACAGTTTGTAATAGCTATAGCTTGGAAACAGCCCAAGTGCCCATCAACTGAAAACTGGATAAAGAAGATGTGGTGTTTTTATAAAATGGAGTACTATTCAGCCATGAAGAATGAGAAACTAGTGACATTTATAGCTAAATGGATGCATATTTAGGCCATACTTTTAAGTGAAATAAATAGGACACACATGTGTAAATACTGAATAGTTTCTCTAGTGTGAGAAACTGAAAGTGTAAATAAGGATTGAAATGATTAAAATGAATAATTGATAATCTGTAATAGGAAGAAATGGTCCAAAGGGGTAGGGGTGGTGGGAGGGAAAGGGAAAAGGAAAGAAGGGAAAGGAAAACTTATGAGAAAAGAAAAAATAATGGAAATGAAGTCTATGTAAATAGAGAAGGGTGGAGGGGGTGAAGGGCACACAGGTAATGGGGAAAAATTAGAACTAAGATACATCATGTACAGGTACAAGCACCCAATGATAAATGTAAACGTAGTGTATACCTAAAATGTACCAATAAAATAATTTAAGAAAAAAAATGGAGTCACTCAAGTTTTTTGGATTTCACATCTTGACAGAACCTGTTCCAGAAGCTGGATATAGAGCTACAGGATTTAATATATGATCTCCTGGTTTTTGATCTTGCTTTGGTCTGATTTCTTTCTCTTCCACTCTTTACTTTTAAAATGGAAGTGTTTACCTGTACCATTGTATGTTGGAAGTATTTAACTTTCTTTTTAATTGACAGGGCCTCATAGCTAAGGGTTTTCCTTGAGTCTGCAAAGAGCCTTTGGACTTGTCAGCAATACTGGAACTGTTAAAGCTTTGGGAACTGTTGGAGATGGACTAAATATATTTTTGCATAATGAGATGGACCTGTGCCTTCTGGGGGGCCTAGAGCAGAATATTGTGAATTATATCTAAAATTTTATCTCAAAGTCTCAGGCATTCAGGGGTGGGGCTTTCAGAAGGTGCTTGACTCATGGGGACACCATCCTTATCAGTGCGTTAATCCATTGGTGCGTTTATGGCTGAATGTTCTGGCAGCACATGGTGCCTTATTGGAGATGTATCACTGAGGAAGTGGCTGGAATGATTTATTCTTGTCCCTGGGCCCTCCCTTCACTCTCTTTGTTTTCTTGCCATCATCACATGAGCAGCTTTCTTCCATCATCCTTCTCTGCCATGCCATTTCTGCCTTGGAGCTGCCCTACTGTAGCCTCAAACCGATGAAACTGTGAACCAAAATAAACTTCTTTAAGTTGCAGGTGTCTTGCATTTTGACAATGGGAAAGCTGACTAATGCAGCAGTTAAATCAGTGTACTGTCATAGGATGAAATGTACTGTTTTTATGGATCTTGTGAGATATTTTCCCCTGATTTTTTGTCCACTGGCTATATTAGAGGGGTAAAAGATTATTGGAGATAATGGTATGGTTCATCTCATTCTGAACTTCTGTTCAGATGTCACAGACAGAGAATTATTTTTTCACATAAATTGTGATACATTAAAGAGATATATAATCAAGAATTTTCTGGGACTCTATTTAGGAAAGTCACCCAATATTGAAATTTAACATATGGTATTAATACTTTGTATAATAAATAGTAATTGTATCAATACTGTTGGCAAGGAAAAACTTTTCCTTTACCTTCTTAAGTTCAATGTCTTGGGAGCTTGGGTAAAAATATTAAGAAAAGACAGGTTAATAGGGAAAAAGCACACATATCTATTATATTTACATACATGGTTCACAGAAGAGTGAAACTCAATTAACTGGCTAGATTTGAAAGCATATATACCCTTTTCACAAAGTTAAGGGGGTTTAGGTTCTAAGGGATGATGAATTGTAGGGAAGTGATTAAGAAACATATGGGAGAAGTAATGGAAGATTAAGGCGATTCTAGTAAAATCTCTATATGCATACTCATCTTGGTGTGGATTTCTTATTTTTGTTGATAAAATTGTCTTATTTTTCCTGATAAAAGAATAAGGACATTTCACAAAAGAAAAATTATGCCCTACTTTTAGATCGACGAGAAGAAGGCAGCGATGGCAGAGGACTCTTCTTTTTTCTGTTGGTTCTCAATTAGCTTTAGCTCAAAATAATGCTTGTGCCAAAGTGCCATATTTTGGAGTGGTATATTCTGGTACCCTTCCATATCAAAGAATTTTTTGGACAAATAACAATTTATTAGAGATTTAAACCATCCCAAGATGTATAACTTACTATAAAATAGAAAAATTAAAATTAGACATTTACTATATAAGTTTGATATGTTAAATTCCAGGAAAAAGTATGAGTTTCTCCCAACGCTTTTTAATGAGGTGCATGCAAATGGAACACAAAAGAGAGTATTTATTTTAACAGGGCCTGTGCTGTTGCACAGGAGAGTCAGTACACAAGAGAGAGCCCTCCTTGACTAAAACCCAAGAAATGGCTGGGTAGTCCTGCTTGTATAGCAGCTGCAGACATGTTTCAATGAAGGGGAGGGTGAAAGACTGCTGTGAATGTTGGGTATTCAAATAAAGGGAATAGATCCCTGCCTTCCTGATCTAAGCCATTCTAAAATGCACCCTCATTCTTCAAGAAAGAAGATAATAGATAAATAGAACCAGGTGTATAAGAACAGTTTGAATAAGGTTATTTTGGTAGGTGAGTGTCACAGTTCCAAAGCCAGAGATCCAGAGTGCTACATTTAGGAATATAAAAGCTCTTAACATATATGAGAGAAAAGATGTTTCTTAGGTGAGAGTTTGAAATAAATTCTTTTGTCCCTTTAAAAATTTATCTTGGAGTAAAATCTTCATTTAAAAATCCAGAACATTGCTATGGATATTGAGGAAGGCTTCCATTTATTCCTTTGTTCATTAACTTGCCCCTTCTCTTTCTCTATTTCTTTTTATCTCTCATACCTCTGTTTCCTTTTTATATATTCCTCTCTAAATTGTATGTGGCATAAATAACGTAATCTAAGAAAGCTGTCTTTAAAAAGCAAAGGGCCTTGACAAGATGCTTTTCTCTGTCCTTTGTGTTATTCATTTATCAGTAAGAAATGTGAAATGCTTAATTTCATTGTGAGAGTTCAGCTTAGACATTTTTGATGATTTCCTCATCATTTTGCTAAAGTAAAATGCTATAATTCTTTTCAAAAGTGTGATTTTCTGAGTACATATGTTGTTAGGCATTGTTTAGTATTGTTTTAGAAAAGAAATGCTAAAGTAATTAATCACTAAGTGTCCTACTGTACTGAACTAAATTCACTATTTGAGTTTACTCTCTGATCAAAACAGTATTAATAGAATAAGGTATCTATTAATGCTCTGTTAAAACAGCTAAGTTAATTTCCTTAGTTTTGTTGTTTCCCACAAGATCACTCAAGGCTCTTATGTTTCCAAGCTTGAGTGGATGAGGATTTTAATTAAATATAATTTGTCTTTTTCTTTCATTTCAACATTTTTTTGGGGGGATGGGAGCAAATGAGGCTTATCTAAGTCAAAGCTTTATTCTTTAATAGTAACTATAACAACAAAACCAGAGATGAAAGGAATTTTGTGGGGGGTTTTTTAGAAATCTGTTAGATTTGTGGGCATAGTTAAGATTATTTTTGTGAGTATCCCCTCCTTCCTCTTTAACTTGATCTATTTGTTGGGTGTACTACTTAGGAACTACTGGAAGGTAGTAGCAGTGGCAAAAGAGGCAGGTCAGAGTTCTCTGTTTCTCTTGCAGATGATACCTGTCTATACATAGAACTAGAATGGTTTTTATTATTTTAGATAGGGTAATTAATATTTGTCAAATTTGCATTCTGTAGATTTAAATTAAAGCCATGTACCTGTATGTGTGCAAAATATATTAAGTCAAGATATTGTAAATAGAAAGAGGTGGGCCAGGAGTGTAGCTCAGTGGTAGAATTCTTGCCTAGCATAATTGAGACCCTAGGTTCAATTCCTAGCCTTGAAAAATATTGAGGAGAACAATATAAAATAAGTTAGTTATAAAGATCTGTGTTTATAGTGTACTCTTTCATTTACCTACTCTGAAAAAGGGCAAATTTGCTAATCTGCCTTGGTTCCAACTTTTCTATCCCTAAATGCAGATATAATTATACCTGTGATGTAAAATCGTCTTGAGATTTGAGAAGAGTCCATGCAAAACTTTTAGCACATTTTAAATGATTGATAAACATTTTATTATTGTTTCATTGTTATTTAAAAGCTCTCTTGTATTTCATTATATGTGTTCTTCTGGTAATTTTTCAGTTTTCATTTTTTTTTTTTTACAGGAACACAAAAGAGAGTGTTTACTTTAACAGGGCCTGTGTGGTTGCACAGGAGGGTCAGTACACAAGAGAGAGCCCTCCTTGACTAAAACCCAAGAAATGGCTGGGTAGTCCTGCTTGTATAGCAGTTGCAGACATGTTTCAATGAAGGAGAGGGGTGAAAGACTGCTGTGAATGTTGAGTATGCAAATAAAGGCATAGATCCCTCCCTTCCTGATCTTAGCCATTCCAGAGTGCACTCTCCTTTCTTCAAAAAGACAACAGTATCATCTGAAGTGGCAGAGATGGGGAACCACTCTGCCTGTCTGGTTACACTCCTAGGAGTGGAGAATGGTGGTTTGACAGTCAGGGAGGACACCACTAGCTTGCCAGGAAGAGCAATAAAGCAAACTGTCCCTCTCCACGGAGGGAAAGAGGGAACAAAGGAAAGTGAGGGGGAGAGGTAGACTGGCCAAGCCATACTTCCCTTCAGCAAAAAGGGGAAAAAAGTCAGGAGCTTCTCCTCTGTCTCATTTCACCCATGAGATATTTCATCCCCCTTAATCTTAAGGAGACCTTATGGGTCAAGGCCAGTCTCTGTAACTTCTTCAAAGCAGGTGACCTGCAGCAGGTGACCAGGCCTACCTGAGAAATTGAAATCTCTTACCAACTGCTCTGGTGATATATAGCATTCTGTTTCCTGCTCTGGAGATACTAATTGGAAGCCTTGTACCATCATCAACTTAATATGGACTTTCTTTATTCTGGAAGGTACAAACTTCACAACAGTTTAAAGATACAGGTAGTGTAGTTATTTCAAAAAGATACTAGTGGAACTTTCTTTCAGCAGAGTCCATCACAACTAAACCCTCTGTGAAAGCATTTAAATCTTTTACTGAGGGATCTTTACAGTTTTTATCTCAAGACAATTTTACACTCTTAAAATTATTGAAGATTCCTAAAAGCTTTTGTTTATGTAGGTTATACTCATTGATATTTGCTGTATTTTAGGTTAAAACTGAGACATTAAAACATCATTTATTTCAAATTCATATTGTTATATTATTATAATCATATTAACATGTATATTCTTCTAAAAAATTCCATTCCATAGCTAGGCATGGTGCTGTAAGTTTGTAATCCCAGCATTCTGGGAAACTGAGGTAGGAAGGTCACAAGTTTGAGCCCTACCTGAGCAAACTAGAGAGACCTTGTATCAAAAAAAGAAATTTCAAAAAGAGCTGGGGATGTAGCCCAAAGTGAAGGCTCTGAATTTAATTCTCAGCTCTGCAAAACAAAACAAAACAAAACAAAATAGTGCCTTCTCCAAAGCAAAAATAAATTTAGTGAGAAGTGTATCATTATTTTGTATAGTTTGAAAATCTCAATAATGTCTGGCTCAATAAAAGATATACCAGCTATCCTCTGGAAAATTCTATCATACTCATATGAGAATATAAGAGTAAAATTTGCAAGTGATGCCTTCATATGTTTATGACAATATCTTTATCTTGCATATCCCCTGGAAGGGTCTCAATACCCTGCAGTCTTTCTCAGGCAGCACAATGAAAACTTTGCCTTAATCCAATTGTTATATGACATAAGATGTTAGTTTTCTAAATTACTTAGCTCCATGTACCTATACTCTTTGCTCCATGCTAGGTTTTAAATGTCACAATTGTTATTTCCTTAATGTAAAACAAAATATATATACTTTATTTGTTTTCTGTTCTATGTCATAGTTATACTTCACACTAGCATCACTCTTCTGGGTGTTTTGGGTTTATAGTATATTATTTTATTATCTGCAATGTAAACTCCACTTACTATTTGCTGTTTAAGTCCTAATAGGATTTTTATCTCCAGGGATTTGCTGAAACAATTTTTATTGAGGTCATAAATGACTTACACTGCCAAAGCAAATGACCTATTCTCTATCATTACCATTACCTTTCAGGTGCATTTGCCATTATAGAATATTTCCTCCTTTAGAAATATTTTGATCTCTTAGCTTCCACTTAAAATTACCTGGTTTCAGGCTGGAGATCTAGCTCAGTGGTTCCGCTGCCTGCCCTGCAAGTGCAAGGACCCAAGTTTGATCCCCAGTACACCCCCCAAAAATTACCTAGTTTCTTTCTATATCATCTATAGCATCTTTTGAATCTGATTTGATGGAATGTCCTCTTCTATGTGGCTTCTAACTGTTGAAATACTTAAGTTATGCTCTTTGTTTTATTCTCTCCTCTATATTTTCTAATTGAACATTACAAGCAACACAACATTGAATATCATTTATAGAACACTGCTTCTCATATTTCCAAAGAATAACACAATTATAAAGAAAAAGAAAAGCTAAAGAATTACATCATCAGTAATTAAGACCTAGTACTAAACCATAGTGATCAAAGCAGGTACAAAGATATAAAAACTAATGGAACAGAAAGGAGTAAAACAAATATAGTTCAGGTCATACATGATTCAGGACAAAATAATACTATAGTACATTCAAGAAAGTATGTTCCTTTTAGCTGGGATGGTTCTGCATGTCTGTAATCCCAGCACTCTGGGAAGTTGAGGGAAAAGGATTGCAAGTACAAGTCCATGTTGGGCAATTTAGCAACTTAATGAGATTATGTCTCAAGATAAAAAATAAAACCTGAGAGAGGGCACGTAGTTCAGGGTAATGGTTCTAGGTTCAATCACCAGTACTGCAACAAAAAATACAATGCTACGTTTAATAAATGGTGCTGACTTAATCAAATATTAAAGTAAAGAAAAGTAAATCTTAACCTTCACCTTACACCAAAACAAAATGTGATGTATTGTTTGTGAAAAGTAAATGAATAAAGGGCTGGGAATTCAACTCAGTGGTGCTGCCCCTCCTTCACAAGTGCAAGGCCCTGAGGTCCTGAGTTCAATCCCCAGTACCAAAAAAAAAAAAGATAAAAAAGTAAATGAATAAAAATAGGAAATAATATCTTTGTTAATAGTAAAGATTTCTTGAAAAAGAAACATTTGCACTGAAAGTTTTAACTTATTTTTATCATTTCAAAGATTTTATTAAGAAAATTAAGAGATAATTCAGTACATAGGAGATATTTGTGAGATATGTAACTAACAAATGGCTACTGTTTATTAGATATAAAGAATTCACAGATCAATGAAATTATTGGTAACAAAAATTAGTAAAGATTTAAGCAGACATTTCACAGAAGATATCCAATGACCAATAAAATATGGAAAAAATGGTCAACTTTATTGGTCATCAAGAAATGCAAATCAAACTCACAATATACACCATATATCCATTAGAATGTTCTAAACTAAACCAAACTAAAAAAGAAAAACAAAATCAAAAATAGGAAAAGTGACTGGGAAGAATATAGCACACGGATATTTTCAAATTAAGTGTGTTAACTGGTATAATAGCTTTGGAAAAATGATAGAATTAGTAAAATTGAATAAAAATTGAACGTTTATATTTTATGAGTTATTGATCTTATTCTTAGTTAAGTAACAGTAGAAAAGTATACAAATGTTCTTGAAAATATCTGTTCCTAAATGTTTATAGCAGACTGAAGTAGCCAAATTCTGGAAATTACTCAAATGCATATAAACAATAAAATGAATGAATAAGTTGTGGAAAAGTCACCAATGTAACACTACACAGTAATAGAAATGTATGTTAATATATGTGGATCTGTAGTATTGAGAAAAGAAATCAGGGACACAAAAAATTTTATTATTTTAAAGAAACAAATGGGTAGAAGGAACTTATACTTTTAGATATCAAGATGGAAGTCACTCTTCGGGAATGAATTTTGTTCTTCTTAAAGCCATAAGATCCTAGGGCTGGAGGATTTAGCTCAGTGGTTCCACTGCCTGCCTCTCAAGGGCAAGGTCCTGAGTTCAATTCCTGGTACCCCCCAAAGCCATAAGATCCCTAAGATGCCGCAAAAATGTCCTGAACTATCTAAGGTTTTATTAATACAGTATTTTATTAAATTAAACTACATGAATGTGAGAGACAGCATACTTAGTGTTTAAATTATGAAAGTAGGCATTTAAGGGTTGGGGATTTAGCTCAGTGGTTTCGTCGCTTGCTGCACAAGTGCAAGTACCCGAGTTCGATCCCCGGTACCAAAAATAAAAAAAGTAGGCATTTTTCTGACAATATCTGAAATTCACGGTTTTCCCCAATTTGAGAGTTAATGGAGAAAGCTTTCACACAACTTTGACTTAATGTTTTACTCTACAACATTGGGATATTATTTTGGGAAATCACAGGCTGCAAAGTATTCTTATATTACTGTCATTTATGATCCTTAGGACAGTTATGTTCAGGAATCAGGTAGTTACTCCCCATGTGAATAGAGAATTGAAAATTTCTTATACATCTCAAGAATTTCTGGCCTTTCCATCTTGTAAAATATCTCCTTCAATAAGAGGAGGAAAAGGTAAATACAGAGACATCATTGATTTGCTTGAGTTGTTATTAAATCTCACAAATAAGGTCTGGGGATGTAACTCAGTGGTAGAACACTTTCATAGCATGCACGAAGTACTGGGCTCAACCTCCAGCACCACAAAAACAAACAAATAAGAGATTCATAAGTCATGGTTAAATGAGAAGTACAAAGTTTATACCTTGAATTTGCTAAAATTACAGTGTCAGAAAAATTGCCATACATTTGTGGTTATCATTATTTTAAAATGTAATCCTGCACTATCACCCCTTTCCTTGAAGTTCAGATTTTTACATCCTATGTTTGGATATCATAGACTACCTAATCTATCACTACTAATTATTTTTAATCTTTCATATCATAGTATCACAAATACAGTTCAAAACCTTTCTCTAAAGAAGACATGCAATTTTAATGTGTATATCAATTTTTTTCACTGTCACTAATCACCAGGGAAATGATAGTCAAATACACAAGGTGCTATTACTTCATTTCTATCAGGATGGCTAACTGTATTTTAAAAAAGCAAAAGTGTGATAATATGAATATGTGAAAACATGTATAGATCTTGAAAACCTTATGGTAAGTGAATAAAACACAGAAAAACTAATATTTTATGATTCCACTGATGCTTCTAATTTTTTTTGAGACAGGGACTTGCTATATAATTCATGCTTGGTTTAAATTTGAGATCACTCTGTCTTAGCTTCCTGAGTGCTGGGATTATAGCCATGTGCCACCATGCCTGGTGTAATATGATATATGGAAAATAGTCAAATTCATAGAATCAAAGAATAGACTGTTGGTTACCAGGAAATGGAGAGAAAGAAATGGAGTAGTAATAACCAATGAGCATAAAGTTTCTATCAAGAGAGATGAATCAGTCATATAGAGGAAGCTGTATAACATTCTACTTATACTTAACAACAATGTACTGTACAATCCCAACTGTGTTAAGAAGGTAGACCTCATATTATTTGTTCTTAACATTTACACATAGTGACATATAAGAAGTCCTCAGTTTTTTTTTAATTTAATCTCAAAGCTGTTCTGTTTATGTGCTTCTTATAAGATTTTACCTCCATTAATCCATTTCCCTTTTCACTTGAACCACAATTCCAAAATCAAGTGCACATTGCAATCTAATATTCCTTTATTCATTCAATAAACCTTTATTTAGTGCCTGCTATGTACAGAGCACTGTGCTGAATACTGCATCTAAGATAAAACATGAGCTTTGTTCTTTCATTATTGGATCTTTTTCAATCTAGTGTTTTGGTTAGCACTTTACCACTTTTCTGAGATTCAAAAAGTTTCAGGCACTGATTGGGCCTGGGGGAATAATGGCTGTACTTTCTAGGCTGGAACAATTCAGAGTTTAATCTCCATTTTTTAGAAACAACCCAAAACCCATGAATTTCATTCTCGACTCTATTAATAACCAGTTATCCCCTTATATTAAGTCTGATATCTATTACCAATAACATAATATCACAAACATGATATGTTTTAATGAAAAGAGATTCGTTTTGACTCATGGTTCTGGTATAGTCAGGATCCTCATCTGGTGATGGCCTCCTTGCTGGCAGAGATCTGAGGCAGCACAGGGTATCACACAGCAAGAGATGGAGAGCATGCAAGTGTATATTTCATAGTCTATTTCTTTTTCTTTGTAAGTTCATCAGTATTTAATCATGGACCTTCAGTCTAATAATCTTATCTAATCTTAATTACCTCTCAATGGACTCACCAAGAACACCACAGTTGAATTAAGTTTGTAGCTACTTAATATCTTACAATTGGGATTAAATTTCAACTCATGAAATTTTGGAGAACACAAACTGTATCTGAAACATAGTACTACTCTTAGCTATCTCCTCCATAACAGGACAGATGATCTCTAATAATCCTGCAAGCATGATATTCTGTTTCCACGAGTGTGCAGTGAGCTCCAGAAAGATAGAACTTTTGTATAGATTTACATGAATTTACAATTAGAGCTAAAGAACACTGAAAATAAAAACCTATGACTCAAGAAGTTGGACATCATAAGAAGTCAAGAATGGATCACTGTCCTTTGTAAATAATTTAATAAATCATCTCTCACTCTAGCACTTTTACATCTCTTTACTTAAGCAAATAGTCAATAATAAAGAATAAATGCCTTGTTGTAATTGGGGAGCATTTCTCCTACTGAAAAGTCATAGAATATGAGAATTGGAAGAGCTATTTATTACTAAAGTTATTATAGAATGGAGTATCCTTATCATGCTTTTCAAATTGTATCTTATTTTCCTCTTTAAGAAAATAGTGACTAAGAATTTGTATTACACATAGAGCAGAATGAATACTGAAATCTTAAACCATTCCAAATGCTTTGATTAAAGGAGTTATATAAGCTCATAAATGTCAGAAAAGACTTGGTCACAACAAAATACAGAATCTAATGCTCTAATTACTTAAAATATTCAGCCATAAAGAAGGAGAACTTATCTAAAGTCTGAATGATGAAGCAAAATGGTAGCTAGGATCATCTCCTGCCACAAAGCAAAGCAAGCTTCTGTGCCAGTAGCTAAGACTTGTCCTGTTCCCCTTTTCTCAATAAATTTGTTTGTAAGGCTGGAAGCACATTAGTGTTTTCTAGGAGTGAAAGCTCTATTTTGACACTTAGTTTACACCAGAAAAAAATGCACTTTCCTATGAAAATATTCCACTATCAAAAAGATACATAGCACAGAAGAGTTAAACTTAACTCAACTTATTCTCTAAGTCTCAGTTCAAATTGAAGCTCCTGTGTGGTGTAGCCTTTTCTGATGAATTCTCCAAATTTGTATTTTTTCATATTTATTGTACATACCATAGAAATGCAAATACAAAGTAAATATGAAATTTACTTTTCATACCTCAGAGTTTAGTACTTTGATATATACCTTTGCATACATATACAGTTTATAAAAATGTCTCTTCCACTAGAAGAATAAAGGGGTTCTCTTTTTCTACTTCTGGGGATTCTGCAAAGTATCAAGTGTGCTTTTGGACATATAGAAAATGCTTGATTAAATAATTATTTAATCAATGTATTTTGAGGAGAAATGATTCAGAATGATGCAGACTGATAAATGCAGTACTTCATTGTCTTGAAGGATGTATCATTAGGATGTCTGATTAACAGAGAAACTTTATTTATCATCCTCTCATCATTGACTACCAGGTACACAATATCACAATTAGCAGTGCTAGAAATATTATAAAAAATTTTTAAATGTGATCAAACTACATTTTTGGGATGTCATGAAAGGCTCTATTCATTTTATTTTTATGAAATATCAAATTTCTTGTTTCAGGTTCAGTACAAGTTTCCTTGGGCCACCATAATTCTATGCAAATATAATGGACCTAGCTCTTTATGGCTATCTTACAGATTCTGATAGGGTCTTCAATGATTAATTTGGAGTCAATCCTGACCAATATAGAATCTCAAGGTGTATTTAGCCTTGTGAAGAATCGCCCCTGCCTCACTCCTGCCTTGCTTCAGATGAGCTTAACACAATGTTACATCAGAAGTAGGTAATGTTTCTTTACCCTAATTTGACCTATATATCCTGTGCTAGCTCTCACATTCTATCTTTTCCTTATTTCCATCTGTAATTGAAACAGCAAAATAGAACTTTAAAAGTTAGATTTTTCTAATACACATAAGCAATTTCTCCAATATTCCTCCTGCTGAGCACATGGCCAACACCTTCTTCTCTTCTCAGCACAGATATCATGACAATATACAGATGATAGCCCCAGGAGGGAGGACTCCAGTTTCCTTTCCAGAAGAAAGGAGGCAATGAGCTGAAGATGGTGGGAAATGACAATACATGCATGGAAACCTGCATTGTTTCTCTGTGTTCCCACTCTACTGGGTTCCTTACTATAAAAGACTCTTACCCACCTGTACATGGTAAGATGTTGATTCGAGGCAAATGAGCACCTCCATCTCCTTGTAGCTAGCTTTAAATAAATCTTCTCCTTTTTGTCAATATATAGTGGGGAACAAATGAACCTAAGCTTATGATCCTAAGTGTTTGTTAACACTTGGGATTGATGTAGGACTACTGCCTATGTAGTTGCATAACTTACTAACTACATCAAAGTGAGACCAAGAGATGGAACATAAGATAAGCAGATTAGGATAAAAGGGCCTGAGTATGTTAAGGAAGTAAATTCAGTGAACGGTAGGCCAGGACCGAAATGAGCTAGAGATAAGCCTCTGAAAACTAGAGTAAAAAGGACAATGACAGGTCCCTGAGTAAACTAGGAAAAGCCTCAAAGGGCTAAAATCCAAAGAACAATGAAATAATACAGACAACTTTCCAGACATCAAAAGCCTGGTGGCAGCAATAGCAAAAACTACTTACCTAAACATTCCCCTGCACTGGTTTTCATGCAAAAGAGTGTATTAAAGATTTTGGATATAAATGTCTGTGGTGTCCTTCTTTTGGAACCCCTACTGACAATGGGGGCTTTCTGTTTTGTTCTTTGTAACAAACCACACCTGGGTACCATTCCCCACAGCTTGCTGTGTTCTGTCATGCCAGTCTTCTTCCCCCTCATAACAAGAATGCAGGGGCAGGGAGCTGGTTACAATATCACAGGATAAAGAGATAATTGGAGTCAGGTACAGCTTTATTGCTTGGAAGAGTATAATCCTTCTAATATTTTTGCATAAAGGCACTACATAAGATAGCTGTGGTCTTAGGCTGACTATAGCTTTATTTCTTTTCCTTTGGTTTAGTGTTAGCTGTGATCACCATGTATGATTTAAAACTTCCTGTCCCCTTTTGAGCTGGTCTCTCTGTACCCTCTATACTCGGTTAATTTACCATGCCCATTTAGAGAACTCCTCTGAAACCCACATTCCACCCCCACCCCATACTGCACATTTTGGTATCAGCACAGCATGTTCATTTTCTCCCAAAGAAAGGACTTACTCTCATTGTTGGACTCTTGACTATTTGTTCCTGTCGTGCCTTTTTAGTAGAGAGCATCAAACACTTCGCATAGTAGAAGTGAATCTTCTAGTTATGCCACTCTTCACAAGCTGCTCTTATTATGTGTTTTTTGCCACCAAAGATATTAGTGTGCTACAGTAATTGTTTTTCCTGAAACTAAAGATAATGGTTCTGAATTTGAAGCCTCAAACACAGAATTTTCGTCTTTATTTTATGTAAAAAGATCTTTTCAGCTTAAACTATGTTTCCGTCAATGATGTTTGAAGCCACAAAACTTTAAGTTTTCTTTAAAATCCCAAGATAAAGGTATAGATCTGGGGAAAAAGAAAAAAGAGCTTTTGCAATTACTGCTATCATTTATTTTTTTTTTTGTATTACATTCTTTTATTGGTACATTGTAGGTATACAACACAATTACATTTCTCATTGGGAATTGTACCTTTACATAATGCATCTTGGTTCTTATTTTTTCCCCATTCCTAGCCCTCCCTTCACGCCCTCCACCCTTCCCTATTTACAAAGACTTTATTTCCATTTTTTCCATTTCTCATCATTTTTCCTTTCCCTTCTTTCCTTTCTCCTGCCCCTCCCACTACCCCTACCCATTTGGACCTTTTCTTCCTATTTTACATTATCAATTATTCATTCTAATCATTGGTACATTTTAGGCATACAATATAATGACATTCATCATTGGAAATTTGCAACTTTACATAGTCTCTCTTGGTTCTTATTTTTCACCCTTGCCCAGCCCTCCCTTCAACCCCTGCAGTCCTTCCTATTTACAAAGATTTTGTTTCTATTTCTCCATTTTCTCATATTAATCCCATTCCCTTCTATCCTTTCCCCTAGCCCTCCCACTTCCTTCCCCTTTGCCCCTTTTCTTCCTATTTCACATTATCTATTATACATTTAGTCCTTATTTACGCTTTCAGTTTCTCACACCAGAGAAACTATTCAGTATTTATTCATGTGTGTCCTATTTATTTCACTTAAGAGTATTGCCTCAATGTGCATCCACTTAGCTATAAATGTCTCTAATTTCTCATTTTTTATGGCTGAGTACTACTCCATTTATAAAAAACCCACATTTTCTTTATCCAGTCTCCAGTTGATGGGCATTTGCTTTGCCTCCTGGGGTTGTGTTCCTCAATCTCTGTTCCTAGGATATTGTGTAAAATTCTTTGGAGTGCTGGTTTGGTATTCACGAAGTTCCTAAGGTGCTCTTTGTCATGAAAGTATCTTATTTCTCCATCCATTTTGAAAGATAGTTTTGCAGGGTACATCAATCTGGGTTGGAGGTTGTTTTCTTTTAGGGCTTGGAATATGTCACTCCAAGCTCTTCTTGCCTTGATGGTTTGTGTTGAGAAGTCTGCTGTGATTCTGATGGGCTTTCCTTTGTATGTGATTTGTTTCTTTTCTCTGACTGCTTGGAGAACTTTGTTCTTCTGTTGTGTTTCTGGAATCTTAACAATTATATGCCTATGTATAGATTTTTTTTGATCAAGGCTATTTTGAGTCCTATATGCCTCACTTTTCTGTATGTCAAGCTCTTTTCCCCTGCTTGGGAAGTTTTCTGCCATTATTTCTGTGAAGAGATTTTTTATGTCATCTCCACTCTCTCCTGTTTCTTCATTGACTCCAATCAGTCTTATGTTATTCTTCTTTGCATTGTCTAGCAGCTGCTGGATTGATTTCTCATGTTCCCTTATAATTTTGAAGTAATTTTTCTTTTCCTGGTCACTAATTGCAATCTTATCTTCTATATCTGAAATTCTGTCCTCACATTGGCTCCTTCTGCTGTGTAGACTTTCAATGGAGTTTTTCATGTCCCGGAAATCTATTTGTATATGTTTTATGGATTCCATTTGTTTCTTATGTTGGGATTCCATCATGTTCCTCAGGTCCTCTCTAGATTTATTAATCATGTCTTGCACTAGGGGCACAATTTCTCCTGTTATCTGAGAAATTATTTCTGATTTCATTTTTTCCAGATCCCCTTTTGTTGCCAGTTCAGTGGGTCCAGTTGATTGAGTATCAGAGTGTTCCATCTCATTTCTCTTTGGGGTTGCTGTCGGTGATCTAGAAGTCTGGTTTTAAGACTTATTTATGTGTTTTCTCATTTCAACTGAGCCAGGGGGCTGTTAGTGCCTGCAAAGGTTACCTCCTCTGAGCTGGGTGAGGTGGGCAAGGGGCCACCAGCTGCAGTAGGGATGGTGACCCCAAAGCCGTTTCCTGTGGGCTGGGAGCAGTGGGAGGGATGGTGGCCAGGAAGCCCCTTCCTCTGGACCAGGAGCAGTGGGATGGCAGCTCAGAAGCCCCTCCCTCTGGTCCAGGAGAATTGGGAAGGATGGTGGCCTGGAAGCCCCTTTCTCTGGGCCAGGAGCTGTGGGACAGAAGGTGGCCTGAAATCCCTTTCCTCTGGGCTGGGAGCAGCAGGAGGGTTGGTGAATGGAAAGCCCCATCCTCTGGACCAGGAGCAGTGGGAGGACAGCTCAGAAGCGCCTACCTCTGGGCCAGGAACAGTGGGCCTCAGTACCTTGGTCTGGTGGTCTGGTGTCCTCTGCATCTTTGTAGTGTGGAACCAGGTGAGTGCCTGTCTGCAGTGGGGTAATTCTGTGTCTTCTGTGAGACTGAGGACCTCGGTAGGGCGTGCACAGACCTGCCTGTCTGCAGTGGGCTGATTCAGCATGTTCTGTGTGACTCAGGACCTCGGCAGGGCATGGGCAGACCTGCCTGTCTGCAACCTACTGCTATCATTTATTATTAGGTTTTACTAAACTTTAACCCCAAAATAATGATTGTTTCTTGAAATAATGATATTTTTCCAATAAATGGCACTGCAAAATAGAACTGGTATAAGTTAGATTTTGTTTCTTGTAGAGATAAGCAATTTCTCCAAACTTCTTGCTGAATATATAACTATTATAGATAGATGAGCTAGGTAGAAATATTATAGGCAGTCAGATAATGCTAGGACCTCGAGAGGGTCAGGACAAAGGTGAAACACACCCCAGATGCACCAGAGACACATTGGCTGAAAACTAGGCCACAAGATAAAGACAAAATGACCAGATATACATACTTCCTCAAAGAACAAACACTAGGCCTAATGAAGTCTAGATAGACATCAACTACCCAGGTGGGCGACCCAAGACCTCTGGACCCACCACTGCTTAGGCAAATCTTTGTTCTTTCCATCCATGCTTGTCAAGTGGCTTGTTTCCCAATTGGACCATCAGTACCTAAGTGAGTATACTTGTAAACTTATTGGATGTTCATGGCTGTGGCCCACATTGTACCCACATGAGTTTCACCCTATAAAACCCCTCTCTAAAGTGGGGTTCCCCAGGCTACCCACTTGGGATCCCTCCTGGCCCTCAAGAGCTTTCCTATCAATAAATATCTTCCTGCATTTAACCTCCTTTGTTCCTAGGATTCATTCTTCGATTTCTAGAGAACAAGAACTCAGCATATCATACAGTTACCAGGATGGGAGATATAATATTTCATACTTCATCTCTGGTATTATTTTCTATAACATAACCAATACCCCCTTCTTTCCTCAGTCCAGATGACATGAGAAAATATACAGATGCCAGCCCCGGGAGGCAGGAGTTAAGTTTCCTTTCCACAAGAAAGGGGTAGGGGTGGGGTGGTTGTGATGAGCTGAAGATGGTAGGAAGTGATAAAGCAAGGGAGGAGATCTGCATTATCGCATTATCCCTCTGAGCTCTCCTTCCCAGTTCTTGTTATAAAATACCCTTTCCCACCTGAACACTGGGAGATAGTGATTTGAGGCAAATGGGACCCTGAATCTCCTTGGAGTTAATTTTGAATAAGCCTTTTTTCTTTTAGCAAAATTTAACATTTGATTTGGTCAGTGGCAAGCAAGCAAACTTGAGTATATAAACTTAAATGGTTGTTAACACTAAATTTAACAAAAAGTAATGGATCATTCTTAAGACAAAATTCAAATAACACATATGCGTAGAAAATATAAGGTTGAGGACTAGCCAGCAGATGGTGAGGACCTCTGCTGCATGGAGTACCCACTCCATCCCCACATATGCACCCTGCTCCCAGCTACCAGCCAGCAGACAGTGAGGAACTCTGCCAAGTGAAGCTCCTGCTCCATCCGCCTGCTGCACCACCAGTGGCCACCTTAGCAGCACAGGCACCTGCAGCGCCCCCAACTCTGGCCTCCTGGCTATGTTGCTAGCTGGTTCTACACTACAGAGGTGCAGGGGATCATAAAGGCCATTGTACTGAGCTCCAGAAGATGGAGCAGAAGTGAACAACAGAAAAGGGCCTTTTTCATGCTCCTTGATGAAAACTGAAGCCCACTGGAAAAGTGAAGAGAATCTCTGCAATAAAGGGACACCAGACCACCATGCTTGGTAAATTGGAGGGATCACCACCTCCCATCTGAACCTGGACTATCTTCAGGGGAAGGGCAGCTAGAACCTGCAGTAGAACCTTCCAGAGTTCAACCCTGCAGGAGGTCAGGGAGCTCAACTTGGGACTTGCAGCCAGAAACCTGCCTGAATATCATGGGTCTGCTACTGGCTCATTGAGACTCATTGACTTATATCTGCACACTGCTGCCCACGTTGTTTTTTGTGACAGCAGAGACATACCCCCGAAGGATGGCCTTCATCTTTATTTGTTATTTGCAATTTTTTTCCTCTTATTTTTAATTTTTTTTCTAACCTTTTCAAATTTTTCTTTTTCTTTTCTTTTTTTGCTTTCTTTTCTATTTTATTTTTTTCTCTCTCTCTAACTCATTCCTTGCTGTCCCACATTATTGTTCATCTCCCTTTTTGTCCTTTTTCTGGCCCTAATAAGGATTTCTTCTTTCTTTTTCTTTTCTTCTCTTTTTCGTGCTCTCAATTGTCATTAGTTATAAAGGAAAGTAAATACCTTTACTAGCCTCCCTATTGCTGTTAGGTTGTTCTGTTAGGTTGTGCTGTTAGGTTTGTTCTTTCAATGTGTCTTTTCCTCTTGTCTTCAACAGTTTCTTAGCATTTTCATAATCTTCCTGTGTCCTCTTGCCTCACTGCTAACCTTTCCCTATCCTTCTACCTATCTATCCCTTCCTCCCAAACTCCTTTTAACACTGCGTCCCAAAAGATAAAGTTGCTATATTGAAGAGTTTATTCACTATACATATGTTGGGCTGGTCATCGATTTTTATTTAATTCACACAGTTAAGGTGATAGATTAATAACTACCACAAATTGGCGTTTTCTAAGCTGTGCTTGATGCTGTGGTGTTGCTGATTGTATCACTTGGGCTAAGGTGTTGTGATTGATCTAGTCAGTGGTCCTTCCTGGTATAATGAACATGAGATAGCCTCAAAGTCATTAGAGACTCAGGACCTAAAGACCAGCTATATCTGGAAGACACCTCTGAGAAGCAATCATTCCATAAGAGTTCTAATTACAAGCAACAAAGATACTTACAATTAGCAATTTCAAAGTATCAACAGAGGAATTAAACAAAGAACAATACCAAAAACAAAAATGAGAAGACCTTTAAGCAAGGCACAAACTCAGACTTCTACTGCACCAAAGGCAAATTCTGGGGGAAACAAGGTGGAAAAATCTGATAATCAACCACCTGGACACCCTGAACTGATAGCACAGGAAGTAACAAAACAGATGAATGAGGCCCTAGAAAAATTCAAAAGAGAAATAATTTCCAAATAACTACAGAGATGGTGAGCAGAGTGAAAGACATGATTAGAGGCTCTAACAGAAACAGATAAAAAAAAAATAGATGCGCTCAGAACCATGCTGAAATCCATGAATGCCCAGCATAAGAAAGAAATGGAAACTATGATTGCCCAACATAAGAAAGACATCAGATATTCAGGAGATTAAAAACTCCATTGAAAGTATTTACAGCAGATTAGGGGAATGTGAATATGGAATATCAGATATAGAAGACAGGATTGCTGTTAGTGACCATGAAAACAGATTTCTTCAAAACCTTAAGGAACCATGAGAGATCAATCCAGCAGCTGCTAGATGATGCAAAGAATAACATAGGACTGATACGAGTCCACAAAAAAGCAGGAGAAAGTACAATTGACATTAAAAAAAAACTGTTCACAGAAGTAATAGTAGAAAACTTCCGAGACAGTGGTAAAGAATTGGACATACACATAAGTGAGGCATATAGAACTCCAAATAGCCATGATCAAAAAAAATCTACACCTAGACATATGATAGTCAAGATCCCAGAAACCCAAGAGAAGAACAAAATCCTACAACCAGTTAGAGAAAAGAAACAAATCACGTACAAAAGAAAGCCCATCAGACTCACAGCAGACTGCTCAACACAAACCATCAAGTCGAGAAAGCCTGGAGTGAAATATATCAAGCCCCAAAGGAAAATAACTTCCAATCTAGACTGTTGTATCCTGCAAAATTATTTTTCAAAATTGATGGGGAAATTAAATACCTTCACAGCAAAGAACATCTGAGAAATTTCATAAACACCAAACCAGCACTCCAAACAATTCTAAGCAATATCCTAGAAAAAGACAATAAAGGTCACAACTCCATGAGGCCCAACTGAGGGAAGCCACCAGGCAAGGTAAGAAACTAAAAGGAAAGGTGGAAAAATAAGAAATAAAAGAACCAACAACAGTAAAACATCATGACAAGGATGAGTCAATATCAATCAATTATAACCATCAATGTCAATGGCCTCAGTTCAGCAATCAAAAGAAATAGAGTAGCAGAATGGATTAAGAAGCAAAATCCAACAATGTGTTGTGTACAAGAAACAAACCTAACTCAAAAAAATTCATAGACTGAAAGTAAAAGGATGGAATACAGTTCTTCATGCCACAGGAACACAGAAAAAAGCAGGGGTAGCAATCTTATTTGCAGAGAAAGTAGATTTCTAAGCAAAACTAATTAAGAGAGACAAAGATGGTCACTACATCCTTGTGAAGGGAACAATCCAAGAGGAAGAGATGACAGTCCTAAATATATATGCACCAAATACAAATGCCCCCAAATATACAAAATAAATATTAATGGACATGAAAAACCAAATAAGCACTAATACAATTATAGAGGGGGACGTCAATACCCCATTATCAAAAATAGACAGATCATCTAGACAAAAATTCAACCACAAAATTCTAGGACTGAACCAAGCTATTGAACAAATGGACTTAATAGATGTTTACAGAGTGTTCCACCTCACAAAATCAGAATACACATTCCTTTTGGCTGCACATTGGTCATTCTCCAAAATAGACAACATGCTAGCTCATAGGAAGTGTCTAAGCAAATGTAAAAGAATTGAAGTTACCCCCTGTAGATTATCAGATCATAATGCAATAACATTGGAGATCAATAGCATAAGAAATAGCAAAATGCCCACAAACATGGAAAGTGAATAACACCCTCCTGAACAACCAATGGGTCACAGAGCAAATTAACGAAGAAATTAGACAGTTTCCATAAGCAAATGATAATGCCAGTAAAACATACAGGAATCTATGAGACACAATGAAAGCAGTTCTATGAGGGAAATGCATAGCAGTGAATGCCCATATTAGGAAAAGAGAGAGAGCTCAAATAAACAAGGAATACTGAAACTCAAGCTCTTAGAAAAAGAAGACTATGACAAACCCAAAACTTGTACAAGAAAGGAAATTATGAAGATCAGAGCATAAATCAATGCCATGGAGACTAAGACAATGACACAAAAAAATCAATGAATGAAAGAGTTGGTTCTTCCAATTAATAGAGTGAAAAAGGCCATACTTTCAAAACTGCTATATAGATTCAGTGCAGTTCCCATTGAGATCCCAGCAGCATACTTCACAGACTTTGAGAAAAAAATCCAAAAATTCATTTGGAACAAGAAGAGATCCAGAATAGCAAAAGCAATTCTAGGTAACAGAGACATGGCAGGGGGTATCACAATCCCCAACTTGCAACTATACTACAAAGCTACTGTGATAAAAACAGCATAGTACTGGCAAATAAACAGACCTGAGGACCAGTGGAACAGATTAGAAGATGCAGAAACAACAGCAGACACACTCAGCCATCTCATCTTTGATAAAAGAGCCAAACACCCTCACTGGAGGAAAGATAGCCTCTTTAATAAATGGTGCTAGAAAAATTGGGTTTCAACTTGCCAAAGATTAAAACTAGACCTATATCTCTCACCATGCACTAAACTAAAATCAAAATGGACTAAAGATCTAAATATTAAAATAGAAATGCTGAACTGGCTGGAACAGAGTTTAGGTAGATCTCTTGAAGAGATTGGTGTAGGAAAAGATTTTATGAACCAAACCTCAGTTGACAGTGAACTGCACAATCAACACTTGGGATCTCTTCTTATTAAAAAGCTTCTGCACAGCAAGAGAAACCACCAGTAGTGTGAAGAGACAACCCACAATGTGGGAAAAAAACTTCATCTGCCTTTTCTCAGACAAAGATCTACTATCTCGAATCTATAAAGAACTTAAAAAGATCAGCCCTCCCAAATTTAAAGACCCAATCCGAAAATGGGCATCTGAAATGAACAGACATTTCTCAGAAAAAGAAGTAGAAATAGCAAATAAATACGTGAAAAAATGTTCAACATCACTGATCATTGGAGGGATGCAAATGAAAACATCTCTGAGATTCCACTTCACCCCAGAAAGAATGGCTGCTATCATGAAATCAACCAATAACAAATGCTGGCGGGCTGTGGGGAAAGAGGAACACTGCTCCACTACTGGTGGGAGTGTAGACTGGTGCAACCATTATGGAAATCAGTATGGAGATACCTCAAAGAACTAGGACTGGAAGTCTCATTTGATCCCCCTATTCCTCTGCAGGGGATCTTCCCCAAAGAATTAAAAGACTCATACCACAGTGATATATGTACACCCATGTTCATAGCAGCACAGTTTGTAATAGCTAAAACTTGGAAACAGGCCATATGCCCATCAACTGGAGACTGGATAAAGAAACTGTGGTTTTTTTATAAAATGGAGTACTACTCAGCCATAAAAAATGAGAAATTAGAGACATTTATAGCTAAATGGATGCACATTGAGGTGATACTCTTAAGTGAAATAAATAGACACATATATGTAAATATCAAATTGTTTCCCTGGTGTGAGAAACTGAAAGTGTAAGTAAGGACTAAAAGGTATAATAGATAATGTAAAATAGGAAGAAAAGGGGCAAAGGGGAAGGGGAAGTGGGATGAGGAGGGGAAAGGAAAGAAGATAATGGAATTAATATGAGAAAATGGAAAAATAGGAACAAAATCTTTGTAAATAGGGAAGAATGGAGGGGTTGAAGGAGGGCTGGGCAAGGGTGAAAAATAAGAACCAAGTGAGATAATGTAAAGGTTCAAATTTCCAATTATGAATGCCATTATATTGTGTGCCTAAAATGTACCAATGATTATAATGAATACTCGATAATGCAAAATAGGAAGAGAAGGTCCAAAGGGTTAGGGGTAGTGGGAGGGGCAGGGGAAAGGAAAGAAGGGAAAGGAAAAGTGATGAGAAATGGAAAAAATGGAAATAAAGTCTTTGTAAATAGGGAAGGGTGGAGGGGATGAAGGGAGGGCTAGGAATGGGGAAAAAATAAGGACCAAGATGCATCATGTAAAGGTACAAGATCCCAATGAAAAATGTAAATGTGTCATATACCTAAAATGTACCAATAAAAGAATTTAAGAAAAAAAAAGTTGGTTCTTCGAAAAAATAAATAAAATTGATAAACCTTTAGCCAACCTCATGAAAAAAAGGAAACAAAACGTCAAATCCATGGAATTAAGAATGAAAAAGGGGAAGTCACAACAGATCCAGCAGAAATCCAGAGAATCATCAATAGCTACTTTGAGAATCTGTTCTCTAATAAAATGGAAGACACAGAAGAAATGGACAGATTCATAGACACATACCAATTGCCAAAGTTAAATGAAGTAGATATAGAAATTTTAGCACCCCAATTACATTGAGTGAAACTGAAAATGTAATAAAAATTTACCAACAAAGAAAAGCCCAGGTCCTTCTTCCTTCACTACTGAATTCTATAAAACATTTAATGAAAAACTATTACCATTACTCTTTAAACTCACCAAGGAAATTGAAAGGGAAGCAAGGCTTCCAAATTCATTCCTGGAAGCAAGTGTTACTTTGATTCCAAAACCAGGGAAAGACCCAACCCAAAAAAAGAACTACAGACCAATCTCCCTAATGAACATAGATGCAAAAATCTTCAACTAGATACTGCTAAACAGAATCCAGGGGGTAATCAAGAAGTTCATACACCCTGACTAACTCGGATTTATCCCAGGGATGGAAGGATGGTTCAACATAAGTAAATCAATAAATGTAATACACTATATTAACAGAGTCAAGGAGAAAAAGCATATGATCATCTCAATAGATGCAGAAAAATCATTCAACAAAATCCAACACCCATTCGTGATTAAACCCTACAGAAACTTGGAATAGAAGGTCTTTATCTCAACCTGATTAAGGCTTTCTATGAAAAAGCAACAGCCAACATCATGCTAAATGGTCTAAACTAAATGCTAAAATAAGGAACGAGACAAGGATGTGAATTATCACCACTCCTGTTCAATGTTTTTCTGGAAACATTAGCCACAGCAATTAGAAAAGAGAAAGAAACAAAAGGAATAAAGATAGGAAAGGAAGAGCATAAATTGTTATTATTTGCTAATGATATGATACTTTATATTGAGGACCTAAAAAGCTATGCCAAAGACTTCTAGACTTAATTGACAGATTCAGTAGAGTAGCTGCATGCAAGGTCAACACTCAACAAACAATAGCCTTCTTGTACACAAATAACAGACTCACTGAGAGAGAAATTAGGGAAACAATTCCTTTCACAATCACATCCAAAAAAAATGAAATATTAGGAACCAATCTAACAAAGGAGGCAAAAGACCTCTACACTGAAAACTACAGCAGTCTGAAAACAGAGATCAAAGAGGATATAAGAAATGGAAAGACATCCCTCATTCCTGGGTAGGAAGAATCAATATAGTGAAAATGGCCATACATCCAAAAGTGCTATATAGATTTAATGCAATGTCGATTGAAATTCCAACAATATACTTCAGAGAACTAGAGGAAACAATTCAAAACTTCATTTGGAAGCAGAAGAGACCAAGAATAGCAAAAGCAATTCTAAGAAACAGAAACATGGCTGGGGGTATCACAATTCCCAACTTGAAACTATACTGCAAAGCTACTGTGATAAAAACAACATGGTGCTGGCAAAGAAAGAGACCCGAAGATCGGTAGAATAGATTATAAGATGCAGAAACAACTCCAGACATACTCAGCCATCTCATCTTTGACAAAGGAGCCAAGCATCCTCATTGGAGGAAAGATAGCCTCTTTAACAAATGGTGTTGGAAAAATTGGATTTCAACCTGCCAAACATTAAAACTTGACCCATACCTATCACCATGCACTAAACTAAGATCAAAGTGGATTAAAGATCTAAATATTAAGACGGAAATACTAAACTTGCTGGAATATAAGTTAGGTAGAACTTTTGAAGACTTTGGCATAGGAAAAGACTTTATGAACAAACCTCAGTAGCATGGGAACTAGCACAAAAAATCAATAACTGGGATCTCATCTTATTAAAAAGCTTCTGAATTGCAAGAGAAGCCATCAACAGAGCTAAGAGACAACCTACAATGTGGGAAAAAATTTTAGCAGATGTTCCTCAGACAAAGGAGTACCATCTAGAATATATAAAGAACGGAAAAAAATCAGAACCCCCAAATTTAAAGACCCAATTCAAAAATGGGCATCTGAAATGAACAAACATTTCTCAAACAAAGAACTAAAAGCAGCAAATAAACATGTGAAAAAATATTCAACATCACTGGTCATTCGAGAGATGCAGATGAAAAGAACACCAAGATTCCACCTCACCCCACAAAGAATGGCTGCTATCAAGAAATCAACCAATAACAAATGCTGGTGGTGGTTTGGGGCTAGAGGTCCCATTTGACCCAGCTATTCCCCTGCTGGGTATCTTCTCCAAAGAATTAAAAGAATCATACTACAGCAATATATGGGCACCCATGTTTATAGTGGCACAGTTTATAATAGCTAAAGCTTGGAAACAACTCATGGGCCCATCAACTGGAAACTGGATAAAGATGTGTTTCTTTTTGTAAAATGGAGTACTACTCAGCCATAAAGAACGAGAAACTAGAGACATTTATAGCTAAATGGATGCATATTGAGGTCATACTCTTAGGTGAAATAAATATGACACACATGTGTAAATACCTGACAGTTTCTCTAGTGTGAGAAACTGATAGGGTAAACAAGGGTTAAAATGATTAAAATGAATAATTGATCATTTGTAATAGGAAAAGGTCCAATGTGTAGGGTTGGTGGGAGGGGAAGGGGAAAGGAACGAAGGGAAAGTTGAAATTATGAGAAAAGAAAAAAAATGGAAACAAAATCTATGTGAATAGGGAAGGGTCGGGGATGAAGAGCACACAGGTAATGGGGAAAAAATAAGAACCAAGATACATCATGTACAGGTACAAACACCCAATGATAAATGTAAACATATTGTATATCTAAAATGTACCAATAAAAGAATTTAAGGGAAAAAAATGCTGCTGTGAACTTTCATGTACAAGTTTCCCCCCCTCATGGAAAAATGTTTTCTTTCTTTCTTTCTTTTATATATATATGAATATATATATATGAATATATATATGAATATATATATGAATATATATATATATATATGAAAGAAATTGCTGGCTTATATGATAACTCTATGTGTGATCTTTTGAACACCTTGCTAAGCATTTTTTAAATCGGCTATCTTAGTTACTTTACTTTTCTTATTGTTGAGACAAAATACCCAATACCCAAAATTAAAGTAGGAAAGTTTATTTGGCTTGGCTTTTGTAGAGGTTTCAGTTAATAGTCAGCTGACACCAAGGGAAGGGGATATGGCAGAGGGCCTCAGAGAGCAGGAAGGCAGAAAACAGCAAGTGGCAAGCAACAAATGGTGACAAGTGACAGACATTGGTCACCTTTCTGTCCCTTATATCTTCCCTAGGCTACTCATTTTAGGGTGGGTAGCACTCAAATCCAGAGTGGAGCGCACTTATCCATACCCAGAACCATGCCAAATCAATCAGTAAACTAATTTAATAATCGCACACTCTTGATCTCAGCATCACACACCCTAGATTCAGCCACCTCTGAAAAGTCCAGCATATTACAACATCAGGCTTTAGGGAGACAACTAGACATAAGCCATAACAGCAGCTGAATCATTTTATGTTCCTATTAGCAGTATAGTACGAGGGTTCTAATTTTTCTACATCATTGCCAACATTTATTATTGTCTAACATTATTATTAGTATTAATATTGCCATGCTAGTGGATGTAAAGTACTTCTATCTCATTATCATATTGATAATGTATACACATATTGATGTGTGTTTACCTGGTGATTAGGTATGGTGAACACATTTTCATGTACTTATGGGTCATTTGAATATCTTCTTTGGAGAAATATGAATTAGATCCTTTGCACATTTTAAATTTGAGTTGCTTTCTTGTTGAATTATAATAATTATTTCATATTATGTAACCATTATCAGATATATAATTTGTAAACAAAATCATTATTCTTATTGTCTCAGAGCATAAATATACTGGGCACTTGAGATTAAGGAATTAAAAAAACATAGTCCATATTTTTTAGGTGCTGGAAGTATTGGAGCAGTTGAAATTTAGGATTCTTTTGCAGGGAAAGGGCAGAGTTAAAAGGAATCAACAATTTAAAAACCTAGGAAATTAGAGGCTAATAGTTGTAAGTAAATAAGGAAAAGAGGAATCCTTGGGACAGATAATTTTAAGAGATATTTTTTCTACTTTATTGAGTTTAAGAATTGTGTTCCAAGGCCATTTATCAATTGACTAATGACTGGAATACTATAACGAATATTCTGCACAAGGATTATACTTAGGGTAAACTGAATAATTACTGCAATTTTATAGACCAATGGTTGCTAAACTGTGTGTGGGGATAAATTCCTCTTTGGACACATTATATCACCTTGTTCTTTAAAAAAGTACTTTCCAGACAGGCATGGGTTCTGATGCTTGTAACCCCAGTTATGTAGGAGACTGAGGTAGAAGCATTGCAAGTTTGAGGAGAGCTTGAGCAACTCAATGAGGCTTTGTCTAAAAAGATATTTTTTAAAGGGCTGGAGATGTAGCTCAGTAGTACAGCATCCCAGGCCCCATGTCAGATTTTTGTCCTAGAATGGAAATTTTGACAGCAATACTTGAACATATGGATTTTTAAATCTGTTTTGTTTTCTCAGTAATTTTCATGTATGACTAGGTTTAGGATCTACTATAAATTATAAACTAGATGCCTTCACAGTGGAAGGAAGAGCTGCCTTGATGAGAGTAAACTGGTTCTTCAAGGTGTTCTTTCAGTAAAGAAAGGAAAGGGAGGAGCTGGGGATTTAGTTCAGTGGTTCTGGCACCTGCCTTGCAAGTGCAAGGTCCAGAGTTCAATCCCTGGTACCAAAAAAAATAAATAAATAAAAAATAAGGAAGGGTGTTTCATTTACTAAGCATGTTTAAATATAATTACATATTTATCATTTATTATAAAGAATTCAGAGGGTGTACAGGAATATGTCAATTTACTTAATAAAAAAGAACATGGGAGCACAATTAAAATTCTAAAATTTATGTGGACTTGAGTATTCTTTCCATGTGTAATTGTCCCTCCTGGTATACCTGTGAATGTGGCTTTTTGGCACATTTCCATTAATAGGAACAGCCACACAGGTAGGCAAAGTGGGCTACTGGTTTGGTAATTTGACCTGGTTGTTGAGAATGGTGAAATCTCTTGCCTTTCCAAAATACTTTTCTTTTGTCAGTTTGATAATCGAAATTCTATACTAGGGCTGAAATCTTTGATTCCTTTTATTAATATAAATAATGGTGATCCTCAATTTTCAGGTAATGCAGTTTTCTAGGAACTGTGGTAAAACTGATCCCATCCAGCAGCTACTTTCTCCATTAGCATTTGAAAAATTTTATCCTATTTGGCACATGTACATAATACATCTTAATTTCTTTTTCATCTTTTTTCCCTTCCCTCCCTCCCCTGTCCACTCATTTTTTGATCTCCTTGATTGTTTTTGCTTTTATTTTGTACATGGTTTCAGTACATGATGCTTACATTCCTTGTGTGGATTGGGAACATGTACATAAAATAAATCCAAATTCCTTTTTGCATTCCCTATCCATCCCTTTTTTCTCCCTTCCTTCCATCACTTGATCTTCTTCCCCATTGAGACAGATCTTTCTAACTACTTCCTATAATCTATCTTTTATTTTACTCCTTGTTTTTAATTTGGATTTCTCATATAAGAGAAACTATATGTGTCTGATTTATTTTATTTAACATTATGGTTTCAAGGTACATTCATTTTCCTACAAAAGATTCAAGTTTATCCTCCTTTATGGCAGAGTAGCAGTTCATTATGTGGAAATATCACATTTTTTTATCCATTCATTTTTCAATGGGCATGTAGACTGCTTTCAAGATTTAGTTATTATGAATTGAGCTGCTATAAACATAAGTATGCATGTATCACTGCAATATGATGTCTTTAACTCTTTAGGGAAGATACCTAGAAGGGGGATAGCTGGATCAAGTGGAATTTCTGGTTTCAGTTTTTGATGAATTTCCCTACTGATTTTCATAATGGTTGCACTAGTTTATATTCCAACTGAGAGTATTGAAAGTCTTCTTTATTTTTTTTCTTGAAACCTCTCTGGTGTTTGCTTTTAGTTGATTTCTTGATGATGGGCATTCTTTATAGGGTAAGATGGAATCTCAGCTTTGTTTTAATTTGAATTTCTCTGATAGCCAGAAATGTTGAGCATTTTTTCATGTATTTGTTGGCCATTTGGACTTCTTTTGTGAAGTGTCTATTCATTTCACTTGCTCATTTTTTTATTGGGCCTTTTATTTGGGGGAGTCAAATTTTTGTGTTCTTTATATTTCTAGATATGAGTTCTCTGTTAGAATAGTTGCTGGCAAAGTTTTTCCTATTCTGTAAGTTTTCTTTTCACTCTACTGATTGTTTCTTTTGCTGTGTAGAAGCTTTTAATAATTTAACCACTTGCCAGTCCAATTACTTAAATATAGGATGATAAAAAATAGCATTTTAAATTAATTTTTATAAAATAACATAACGAGAAATATAAAAAGGACAATTTTCTCAAACTTATTCAATAATTTTCTGTGTATAATATATCTTAAAATATTCAGTACACAACACAATGTTATAATCTGGGCAGTAGTTTCTAGTTACTTTCTAAATTATTTTATGCATTATTGCATTTCTTTGAATAACATACTTTACACTGTCATGTTGGTCTTTCCTTTTTTTCTCTGGATGGTATAATTTCAATAAAATATATGCACACTTAACATAATAATGAAGACATCAATGATGGACATCTTGGTTGGTGTTTGCTATCCCATATGTTTTACTTTTTTGGTCTATTAGAACTAATCTAAATTGCAAATGACTTTTTAAAATCCCTTGTTTTGAATAAATAACAAGCAAGTTTCATATTGTTAGGTCCAGAAGGTGCATAAATATTTTATAATAATATTTTCCTTGTTTTTCGGTTACAGTATGGCTTATTAGATGTTGCTCAACTCTGACAACACCACCCATGGAATTATTAACCACTACCATTGACCATTACTGGAACTTTTTAGTTTTGTTTCTTCTTTTCAGTTCTATCATTTCTGTATTATGAATAGTTGACAATAAGGAGGTATCTTTTTAGTCTTTCAATTTCAAAACAGACTTTTCACTGAGTGTTTAGCTCAGTGGTGCTATGCCTGCCTCACAAGCTCAAGGTCCTGAGTTCAATCCCTGGTACCCTCCGCCCCCCAAAAACCAGACTTTTTCTCTTTTATATGGTAACATTTCTCTCTTCTTCAGTTTTCTTTTGGAGATCTTTTGGCATTTCCTTTCTATTCACTCTCAGTTTTCCAAACATGTCCATTTTGTACATTAATATCATTGAGTTCTGGAGAAGTATAAAAATTGCATATGATATACTTATCATAAGAGCTTTATATATTGTAGCACAAAATGATTGATATTTTCAAGAAATAAAATAAACACATTAGGCAGGGATTTAGCTCAGTGGTTCTGCCACCTGTCTCACAAACACAAGGACCCGAGTTCAATCCCTGGTACCAAAAAGATAAAATAAAATAAAATAAACACAAATTAGTAAAAGAAAATTAGTAAAATTAGTAAAAGAAACAGACTTATTAGATTTCATTAGAAACAAGCATCAAAGGTATATACAACATTCTAAATAAAAAGGTATGCAAAAATAGTTAATATAAAACAAACAAAGGTACAGGTGTATCTCATGAAAACAAGAATCAACTGGATGAAATGACATCTGGCCACATGATGCTCAGAAGAGTAAATATATAAACAAATGTGCTGCCCCAGTGACACTCGGAGTTAACTGTTAAGTTGTTAATATGAACTACTTCCTGTGCAAATGGTGTCCTGTTCAGAAAGTCCTTGCCTATCCTTATGACTTTAGGAGTTTTACCTGTTTCGTCTTCCAGCAGGTTAAGGGTCTCAGGTTTAACATTTAGTTCTTTGATCCATTTTGACTTCAGTTTGATACCTGGTGAGAGATATGGGTTTAGATTCAATCTTCTGCATGTGAGTACCCATTTTAGGCAACACTATTTTTTAAAGAGGCTGTCTTTTCTCCAGTGTGTAATTCTTAAGCCTTTGTCAAAGATCAAACAGTTGAATGTACTTTAGGTTGTTTCTACTCTATACTGTCCCATTGATCCATAGGTGGTGTTTTTTTTACACTACTGTCCTATTGTTTTGTTACAGTACTATGCTGTTTGTAATGTAACTTGAAGCCTAGGATTGTGATACATCCTGTTTTATTCTTTTTACCCAGGTTTGCAGTTGATATTCTGAGTATTCAGGTTCCATATAAATTTTAGGGTTGTTTTCTCTTGTTCTGTGAAGAATACTGTTGGAAATTTTATTAAGGCAGTGTTAAATCTATGTATCAATTTGGGGATTATGTCTATTTTTACTATATTGGGTTTACCTATCCAGGAACAGGGAACACCTTTCCATTTTCTGATGTCTTGTTCAATTTCCTTTTACAGAGTACTATATTTTTCATTGTACTGTGGAGCTCTTTCCCTTCTTTAGTTAGGTTAATCCCTAATTATTTAATTTTTCTTGATGCTGTTGTGAATAGCATTTTTTCCTGATTTCTTTCCCAGTGGGTTCATTATTTATGTACAGGAATGCTATTGATTTTTGTGTGTTGATTTTGAATCCTGCTTCATTACTGAATTTGGTTACTTCTAAGACTCTTTTTGTGGATTTTTTTTGGATCTTCTGTGGAGTGGATCATGTCATCTGCAAATGATGATAGTTTGCCTTCTTCCTTTTCTACAGATATCCCTTTTATTTATTTTTTTTCCCTAATTGCTTAGGCTAATATTTTGAGGACTATGTTGAACAAAAGTAATGATAGTGGAAAGCCTTGTGTTTACCTTTAGAGGAAAAGCATTCAGTTTTCCCCATTTAATATGGTGGTAGAAGGTTTGTCATAAAATGTTTATATCAGTTTGAGGTAAGGTCTTTCTATAACTATTTTCTTCAGTGTTTTTATTATGAAATGTTGTTGTATTTTGCCAAAGGCTTTTTCTGCATCTATTGAGATTTTTGTTTATGTGATATATTAAAGTTACTGATTTGTGTATGTTGTACCAGGATGCACCCTTGGGATGAAACTTACTTCATCATAATTGTCAGGGAAAGGGTTAAAAAGTAATGAGACTCATCTGGAGTGTGCATGTTTGCTGAAATGAGCTTGGCTACATGCCTTTCTGTAGAGAGGCTATCTCCTGAGAAAAGAGTGTATAGAGATAGCTGTTAACCCCTAAAGGACTGGCCATTCCCAGGCTCTAGGCAAGGCTCAGAATGGTCCTTCCAGTCACACAGGCCTGTTGACAACAAGACACTTTCTCTGAATACAGTATTTAAGGAACTGAGAAACTCGATGTGGCACAGTGTTTTCTCTCTCACCTGACAAAGGCTCTGTCTCATCTGAGATCCTTTCCCTAAAATTTCCCCTTCATTTTGGTGTTGTCTCCTGTTTCATCATATGGTTATATAGTACTATGCTCATATCTGCTGTACTTTTATAATAAACTTACTTTCATCTTATTAAAAACATTGTGTGGCTCTTCTCTATCCATGTGGATCTGAACCGCAAATTTATGTGGCCACATATATGTGACTCCTTGCTGTTAAAACGATCTGTTTGATTATTTGTTGCATTCTGTTTGCCAGTAGATTGTTGAGGATTTTGGCATCTATATTCATTAAAGGAATTGGCCTGTAGTTGAATTTTTTGGTTGAATCTTTGATTTTTGAATCAGGGAAACACTGTTAGCATTTTTGATTCCTTAATTTATGACAGTTTGGAAAGTACACACCAGGCATTTATTTACTTATCTACAAATGAAACATGGACATACTGAAATATTTTACTTAAAAGTTTCCATTGTACATTTTAGCTTTATGTAATCACTATTTCTGTGTCACTTGTATCATTAGAGTAAATTTAAAATTGATATAACAAAGGGATGCCCCCAATACAGTGGCTTCCAGAATAAATAAATTCCTCACATAATAAAAAATTTAATATGTGTAAAGATTCCTAAAATAAAATCTAGAAATTTTATTTGATTCACCTATACCCCTTCTGGTTCTCTTCCTCAAATTATTAAAGACATCATACATAGGTATGATATATACATATCCATGTTTATAGCCACACAACTCACAATAGTTAAATCTTAGAAGGAGCCTATATGCCCATCAATAGAAGAATGGGTAAAGAAAACATGATATATGGCAAATAGAGTACTAATAAGCCTTTAAAAACTATATATTTGTATCATTTGTTGGAAAAAGGTTGCACCTTGAGATCATAATGTTGTGTTACAAATAAGACACAGAAGCCTCAACATTGTATGGTTTCTTTTATATGTGAAACCCAGAGTGTAAGGAAATTAAAGAGCAAAATAAAAGATAGATGAAAAAGATACTTTGTGGAAATGAGAAAGGAAACTTGGAAAAGGAGAAAATGGAAGAAAGGGAAGGGATAGGATAAGTAAAAATAATCAAGATGTAATATGTATATGAACCAAATCCCCACAATGAATGCATTAATTATTATCACCAACATATATAAATAAAAAGCAATCAGTTTAGATACTTGTGGTCATAGACTTATAGATTCTGAAAGTTCTTTAATCTTGTTACTCTACCACTTCCTAGAGCAGAGGTAGAGCAAATAGTAGCAATAGGGTCAAATCTAGCTTTCTCTATATGTTTTGAGTAAATAAAGAATTAAATTTTTAATATATTTTCATCTGAAACTTACTCATTATATATGTTATTGGTATAATATTACATTTCAATACACATATACAATGTATAATGATCAGATCAGGGTAATTAACATATGTATTACCTCAAAGAATTATTATTTTTTTTAGAATATGAAAGGTTTATTGGGGAATAAGAATAGCTCCTGAGAGACAGGAGTGGTTCTGAATAAGTTGCCCAATTATCATTTCTTTATGTTAGAACATTCAAAATTCTCTCTATTAGCTATTTTAAAATATTTAATTAAATTTTGCCAATCATATTTATCTTACTGTACTATAGGACCTTAGACATTTTCCCATGTATCCAACTGCAGTCCTGGGCCCTTTAAACATCACTCTTCTGCTCCAAATAAGTAAGGGTTTTTGAAGCACAGCTGCATCACTTGCCCAAGTTTTGTCTGTGGCTGCTTTTGTGTGATGATAGTAATTACAATAAAGACCCTATGTGACTCATGAAACATAAAATATTTACTATCTTGCTCTTTGTATAAAAGTTTTCTCACTTCTATCCAAGAGAATTATCTTCATCAGCAAAGTCAAAACTGGTTCTCAGATACCTCATGTTCAACAGATGGTCAACTCAATAGATTCTTAATTAATTTTAAGGGAAAGGGGGAAAGCCAGGTTTTTTTTTTTATTGAAGATCACACAGAAGTTACACATATCAAATTCATTTACATCGTATTAATATACTAGAATTAGCCACATGGCCTGGATAGCTGCAAAGGATGTTTCCACCTGTTGATAAATGGATAACTAGTTTTGTTGGACAATAGGCAGAGTCTGTTACATTGGCATTTCTGTAGACTTTTTTTTTTTGGTACCGGGGAGCAAACTCGTGTCCTTGTGCTTGCGCAGCAGGTGGTGAAACCACTGAGCTAAATTCCCTGCCCATCTGTAGACTTTCTTGAATGAAAAAGAAAGGGATAAAATTATAGACCATGAGTCACACTGTCAGTGGGAATATTTGCATTGGTGAATTTGATCTATTCAGTGATTTTATTAGTCAGCTTTTTTTTGCATTCATCATTGTTACATTCGTCATTGGGATCTTGTACCTTTACATGAAGTATCTTGGTTCTTATTTTTTCCCCATTCCCCTGCCCTCCCTTCACCTGCTCCGTCCTTCCCTTTTACAAAGACATTGTTTCAATTTTTTTCTTTTCTCATATTTTTTCTTTTCCCTTCTTTCCTTTCCCCCACCCCTCTATTAGTCAGCTTTTCAACACTGTGGCCAAATACTTAAAAGCAACAAATTAAAGGAGGAAAAATTTATTTTGGAATTGCTTTTTGGCCTGTGGTGAGTCAGAAAGATCATGGTGGAGCAATATGGTGAAATAAAGCTGCTCATCTTACAGCATCTGGGAGCTAAAGAGGGTGAGAGAGCCAGACAGAAAGGGGTTAGGGACAAGATATACCCTTCAAAATCACACCCCCATTGGCCTACTTCCTCCAACTTGGTCCTTCCTCTTAACAGTTCATTCAGCTGTGAACTCATCATTGGATATCTACTAATGAGATTAGCACTCTCATATCCAGTCACTCCCCTAGATTCCACATGAACACTGTTGTGCAAGGCATCAGGTCCACAATATGTGAATCTTTGGAGGATATTTCATATTTAAACCATGGTAGTGATTTTCATGAACAATAAAGGGATTGAAAGAATCGCATTGCAGGAGGTAATGCTTTGTTTTGTGTCTGCAGTTAAACTGATTCTTGTATGGTATTGTGTTGATTTTGCACACTTATAGAAGATGGAGAATTGACAAGAGCCAAAGAATAAGCAAAACTCTCAAGTAGCATGAGATAGGTGTTCTCTCAATAGTAGGACATGGGATAGAAAATTAGCAAATGGATTCAGGGCAAGGATCCCTGGCATGTATCTGTAATTCCTTTTAATCAGAAGGTTGAAAATGAAAGATCATAAGTTCAAGCCCACTCCTAGGCAACATTGCCAGACTTCATCATAAAACAACAACAACAAAACAAATGGAAAAAAAAAAGGAAATGGACCCAGGAATCAAAAACCTCATGTCTGAGTTCTCTTCTCTGAAAGGGTCCTCTCCTCTGGAAAATAGGGAATATATATATATATATATATATATATATATATATATATATATTCTCATGCGTGTTGATATGCTTGTTGTAATGATCAAATTAGATAATGCAAATATTACTATGTTCAGAATGGGACAAGTTGGCAAGAAGTTAACTCTTTTATCAGTGAAAGTTAATATAATTAGCAGTGAAAGCAAAGCTGCAAAAAAGAAAAGCACAAGTATTAAAAACTTACTGAAGGGCCGGGGATTTAGCTCAGTGGTTTCGCCGCCTGCTGCGCAAGCGCAAGGACCCGAGTTCAATCCCCGGTTCCAAAAAAAAAATCTGTCTGAATTTCTGTCATATGACTGAGGTCCCCATGGGGGTGGCGGGGCGACTGTAGGAGCGGGGTCCTAGCGAGCTTCTAGCCGAGCGACCCCGGCCTGGCCGTGGGCAGCATGGCCCCTACGCTGTTCCAGACGCTTTTCAGCAAGAGGAGCGGGCTGGGCTAGCCCGGCCGAGACGCCCGAGACCCGGATTGCGCATTCAGTTGGCCTTTGTCAGAGTTTGATCCAAGCCAGATTCGACTGATTGTGTATCAAGACTGTGAAAGGCGAGGGAGAAATATCTTGTTTGACTCCAGTGTTAAGAGAAAAAATGAGGATACATCAGTATGGAAACTCTGTAGTGATGCTCAAGTTAAAGTCTTTGGGAAATGCTGCCAGCTGAAACCTGGAGGAGATAGTTCTTCTTTTCTGGATAGTTCTATCACTTTATCTTCTGATGTAAAAGACCAGTGTCCTAAGTACCAGCATCTCTCAGCAGCTTGCTGATCACCCCGTTTCCTTCCCCAAACTCTTCACTTACCCGAAGTTGAGCCAGCAGCTACCAGCGACGTTGGTGACGCAGCCAAACAACAATTTTGGAAAATGGGGTATTTCCTAGATGGTCTATAGAAGAAAGCTTTAATCTGTGAGATGAAAGCTGTGGCCCTAACCCAGGAATTGTGAGAAAAAAGAAGATTGCAATTGGAGTAATCTTTTCATTATTCAAAGATGAAGATGAAAATAACAAATTTAATGAATTCTTTTTTTTCACATTTTCCTCTTTTTGAAAGCCACGTGAACAAATTAAAAAGTGCAATAGAACAGGCTATGAAAATGAGCCAGAGTTCAGCAGATGCCAGTCAGAGGAGTTTGGCATATAATCGAATAGTTGATGCCCTAAATGAATTCAGAACAACAATTTGTAATCTTTACACAATGCCACGAATTGGAGAGCCTGTCTGGCTTACAATGATGTCGGGGACTCCAGAAAAGAATCAGCTCTGCCATCGTTTCATGAAGGAGTTTACTTTTCTAATGGAAAATGCTTCCAAAAATCAATTCTTGCCAGCTCTCATTACTGCAGTTTTGACCAATCATCTTGCCTGGGTTCCAACTGTCATTCCAAATGGACAACCACCTATAAAAATATTTTTAGAAAAACATTCCTCTCAGAGTGTGGACATGTTGGCAAAGACTCATCCATATAACCCACTTTGGGCACAACTGGGAGATCTGTATGGCGCTATTGGCTCTCCTGTACGGTTAGCAAGGACTGTGGTGGTTGGCAAATGACAAGATATGGTCCATAGGCTGCTTTATTTTCTTACTTATTTCATAAGATGCTCTGAACTTCAAGAAACTCATCTTTTAGAAAATGGAGAAGATGAAGCCATTGTTATGTCAGGCACAGTGATTACAACCACTTTAGAGAAAGGTGAAATTGAGGAATCAGAGTATGTCCTTATCACAATGCATAGAAACAAAAGCAGTTTGCTCTTCAAGGAATCTGAAGAGACAAAAACTCCTCATTGTAACTGTAAATACTGCATTCATCCACTCCTTGGGCAGAATACAGAGAATGTGTCCCAACAAGAGAAAGAAGATGTTCAAAATAATTCTAAGGAGTCACTAGGAATTTCAGATGAATGCTGAATGATTTCTCCTGACTGCCAAGAAGAAAATGCTGTTGATGTTAAATAGTATAAATTAAGAGCTTGTCTTGACACCAAGTTAGAAACTAGTTTGCACAGCATCTGCTCCAGCAGACAAACGTATATTGTCAGAGAAAGGCTCAGAGCCGACAGAGGAAACATGGCAGGGTAAGGAATTGCTGGATTCAGATAACCACCCAGGCAAAGCAATGAGAGCCACAGGAATAGTTGTGGAAAAAAACCTCTCCAGATAAGACTATGCCTGCTGCATTTTCTTATGATATAACCCAGACAAAGGTTACTTTCCTCATTGGAGATTCTATGTCACCTGATTCAGATACTGAACTAAGGAGTCAGGCAGTGGTGGATCAGATAACCAGGCATCACACCAAACCATTAAAGGAAGACAGAGGGCCTGTTGATAAGCATCAAGAAACTAAACAAACAACTAAGGACCAATCTGGAGAGTCTGACATACAGAACATGGTTTCTGGAGAGCCTGGTGAACTTACTTGTTGGAGTCATTCGGACCCAGAGAGCATGAGCTTATTTGATGAATATTTTAATGATGATTCAATTGAAACAAGGACTATTGATGATGTTCCAGTTAAAACAAGTACAGACAGTAAAGAACACTGCTCTATGTTAGAATTTTCAAAAAGATTGTGTACAAAAACTAACAAACAGAACAATGAATTTTGTAAATGTATAGAAACCATTCATCAAGATTCATGTAAAACCTGCTTTCCTCAGCAAGATCAAAGAGATACATACTCCATTCTTGTCCCCCATGGAGTCAAAGATAATGCAGAGAAAAAAAAATGCTTTAGGAACTGAATGGGACATTCCAAGAAATGAAAGTTCAGATAGTGCCCTTGGGGTTAGCGAAAGTGAAGTAATAGGTCATGATATAACCAGACAAGTCAGCAGTTACTATGGAGGAGAGCAAGAAAACTGGGCAGAAGAGGATGAGATACCTTTTCCTGCATCAAAGTTAATTGAAGTGAGTGCTGTTCAGCTCAACATTGCCAATTTTGGGAGGTCCTTGCTGGGTGGCTACTGCTCATCCTACGTGCCTGACTTTGTTCTTAAGGAATTGGGAGTGATGAGAGACTCTGCCAGTGTCTGGTATCAGATTTGTCTCATGCTGTGCAGCATCCAGTTTTGGATGAACCAATAGCAGAAGCTGTCTGTATTATAGCTGATATGGATAAATGGACTGTCCAAGTGGCTAGCAGCCAGAGACGAGTGACAGATAATAAGCTGGGAAAAGAAGTGTTGGTGTCCAGTCTTGTTTCCAACCTGCTTCATTCCACTCTTCAGCTTTATAAGCATAACTTGTCTCCAAATTTTTGTGTAATGCACCTTGAAGACCGTTTGCAGGAGCTGTACTTCAAGAGCAAAATGCTGTCTGAGTATCTGAGGGGTCAGATGTGTGTTCATGTCAAGGAACTGGGAGTGGTTCTTGGGATTGAATCCAGTGATCTTCCTCTTCTGGCTGCTGTAGCAAGCACTCATTCTCCATATGTGGCTCAGATACTCCTGTAACATGCCTAAAGGTTAATTTTGGCAGCAAGTTAAATAGAAATGAAGGAAGCTGGCATTTATGCATAAACCCAACATGCATTTATGAAGATTTTTTTTTTCCCCCTGTTAGACTCCCATCTGAGTGAATCCATCTCCTGGGTATCCTGTATTGCATTGCATATCCTGTGTATATTGGATGGCTTTTCTTTTTAACTGGACTCCTGGGTGGTGGTAGATTTTTAACCATGTGAAACGAAGCAGCATAAACAACTTGGGGTGAGGGCATTTGAAAAAGCCAAAGTATAAAAATTCTACAGAAATTTCTATAAAATACATAATATTAAGGCATTTCAAACAATGTCACAATTCATAAGAGATGTCTCATGATTAAATGGCTCAGAAAAAGTCATTTCATTAAGTTTTTAATTATTTGTAAGTTACATATATCTGTAAAACTTTATCATTTTGTTTTGCAATTCAAAACAGCTAATTTCTGGTTATTTCTCAAGTATTTTGAAGAGTCCATTAATTACTACAAACAGAATAATGAATAAAAATGTATATTATCCACCCAAGTGTACATATGTATCTATTTTTTTAAAGCAGAAGTAGAAATACAAGACAGGTAAACATGCCTTTTCAAAAAACATTTTCAACTAGTATTAATTGTACACAATGTTGAACTATTCCTCTCTGGTGATTTTTCTGTTTCACACACTCTAAAAACACATAAAGCCAGTCTTTTTAAGGCTGAGGAATGTAGATTCCCAAAGTAAGAATACTACTTTATACCATTTGTTTTATAAGTATGAACTAAAATTCTTATAAATGTTAATATTTACACATTCAATAAGTAAATTTAATAAATGAAAATCAGGATTAAAAATTGCACAAAAGCATTGGCAAAAACAATATTTTCTTTAGAAGTGCTCAGGTAACCAGGGCCCTTGTTTTCCATATCAGCCCTTCTTGAACCCACAGGAGCAAAATATGTTTCATTGCTTAGTAATATTCAATTTACACTAATAGAACTCATAACTCTTAAAATTGTTCTCCTTTCTCATAAAGAGCTCCTACCTTCCAAAAGCTAATTTTTTTCAAAGACTTTTCAATTGTTACTGTCTTTGTATATAGTATAGAATGTTAAGAAAGGCTAATGAGGAACCAAACTCCTGTAAGTAATGTAAATAGAAAGATGGGTAGATAAAGTTTTCAATATGCTCTACTACCTCAGTTTACTTGAAATACTACATTATAGTTTTTCCTTTGCTTATCTGGTCTAAGATACATTTAATGCTAGAAGAAAAGTTGATTTCTGCTTTCATTTACTATTTTTATCATAATTGATTAGCTTTTAAAAACCACTTATTTAGTCACTATATATTAACTATATAACTCATCCATTCTTATTTAATTTTTCATTAATTGGACGATTTCTGAGTTTGTTTAGTCTTTTGACTTTGGGTCATGTTTTGCTTGGCTCTTTGTGTTTATTCAGGAGATACTGAACTAGAAAGAGAAAAGAAGTTGTTTCAGTGGAACGTAAATCTGAAATGAGTGTACTTGACATTTATTTGGTCCATGTCCTAATAGCTGATCGCACTTAGTACCTGAAGTCTCCCATGGATGACCTGCTGCCAAAGAGTGTTTATGGACAAATTTCCTTAATTTAATTTTCTTATTCTATTCATTAACGAAATTCTTCTATTGTCTTTTTTGGAATTCAACAAATTGATCTCTTTGGCAGAATTCAGAATCTAGAAAAGTTCCTGCATGGGCCATTGTACATTATTGTTTTGATTGTGGCTCAGAATAATATGTAACAAGTAGATAATAACTGTGTCTGGGTGTTTTCTTAATCATCAGACCTATTCTCAGTCTTATTTGAAATGTCTAATAAATTACTCTTTAATAATTCTAATCTTAGTAAGTGAATGGCTCACGCTACTGTTATTTTTGAAACTAATCTGTGCTGAGATGCAAAAGACCTATAGTTTCTTAAGAATCATTCATTAATCCATATAGGATTCTTGAGTTTTATAATCCTTAACTTTTCTATAATTTCTAGTACCTGCATCATAATCATCCTTTTGTTACACAAAGCCCAAGGAAGGAGCTGCTACTACTCCATTAAAGTATGGTCATTATGATGAATGCGAAAAAAGTTTTGGTCTGTTTAAAATAATTTTTTCAAATTCTTATGGTACAAGTATGTATTACATATAAAAAAACCTGTTGCAACAGGAAATGAAAAAGGGATCTTTTATATTATAGAATTAAAACCAATTTTTACACAGATATTTACTGATTGCTGTAAGTATCCTGGCATTTATTGTCCTAATTTTGAGTTTGAAAATATTAAGTGCAATAAACATACTAACACAGATTTCATTTTGTTGCAGTTGGCATACACACTGAAGATTACTAAAAAAAAAAAAATTATGTAATGCCCACTCCTGGTAGATGTCTTATAAGAATATTTGCTTTCTCTAAGTTATTTAGATGGTGGATATATAACATGTACATATTTGTTCTTTGTTCTGAATACATTTCTCATATGTACACCTGTATTATAATAACCTCCCAGTTCTAGGGGAAATTTGTGCAATAAAAATACATGTCAATTTGAAAAAAAAAAACAACTTGCTGATATCCGAATTTGGTAGGCAAATTATGTAAGTGATTCCTTCAGAAGTGAATGTGTGTAGTTGTTCTGAATTGTCAGTCACTTAAAACTTTGAAAGAGTGTCAGAAAATACCTTAATGGAACAGGTATGGAAATTAAGGGTACAAAATATAAGAGCAAGCATGAGGGAAAGGAAGATAAAGATTACATTAGTCAAAAGCCAGAACTGATCTTTAACTTTAAAAATATGAACGAATTCAAGAGCAAATTTGAAAAATACAAAATAAATTCTACATTAAAGTCAAAATTTAAAAACATGGTATATTAATTTCTTAAATTATATACATCTTATAAATAAGTGTTTTTCTTAATGTGTCTTTCAAGAATGGAGCATGGATTCCTCAGTTTGATTTTGGTAGTTTATTCTCATTAACATTATCTGAATAAGGAACTACAGTTTTAGATGATTAAAATCCTCTTTTGCAATTATTTTAATGTACTGTTGTAGTTCATCAAATTTTTGGCATTAAGAGCACTGACATTTCACATCTTATTTGCATCATCCTTGAAAAGGTTTATGCTAATCAGAATTTCTTCTTAATTTTTACTTTTGAAATCTTAACTGTTTATTAGTTTGCATGGTCAGAAAAGAAAGCTTGCCTTCTTTTTATTTTTAGAATACAACTAAATGTAACTAGAAGAAATAATTTTCTATAGAAAGAGCCAAATATTATCTAGTAGAAAACTAGGAAGTGTATTTAAAATACCTTTGCCAAATTTTAGTTCCTTGAAAGAAAGATAATATTCTATGACATGCAAAAATGTTTCTAGTAGTTAAATATGATTTATAACATAAACTGAAGTCATGTATCATTAACAAAATTGATGACTTGTCAAATTTAGGTTAATGTTAGTCCAAGTCCTGATAGCAGGCTGTGAGTGATCATTTCTTATGTCTCAAAAATTTCATGTTTGCCTTAAAATTTACTTGAGAAATATGAACATTCAACCAATATTGCTGTTAACCAGCTTTAAAAATGGATCCCAGCAATAACCCATGCTTTCTGGCATTTATGCATTTGTGTGGTCCCCCCTCAATATTATACAAAGGATAGATTTTGTGACCAATGGTGTATATCAGAAAAGATGTTATGTCACTTCAGAAATCAAGTAAAGTGCAACTTCTATCATTGGTGTTGTCTTTCTCTTCAGTTCAGTAGTTCAATGACAGAGCAGCTGTCTAGCATGTGAAAGGCCCTGGGTTCCATCTGCTGGGGGCGGGGAGGGAGAGAGAAGAAGAAGGAGGAGGAGAGAAGAAGAAGAAGAAGAAGAAGAAGAAGAAGAAGAAGAAGAAGAAGAAGAAGAAGAAGAAGAAGAAGAAGAAGAAGAAGAAGAAGAAGAAGAAGAAGAAGAAGAAGAAGAAGAAGAGAAGAGGAGGAGGAGGAGGAGGAGGAGGAGGAGGAGGAGGAGGAGGAGGAGGAGGAGGAGGAGGAGGAGGAGGAGGAGGAAGAGGAGGAGGAGGAGGAGGAGGAAGAGGAAGAAAAAGAAGGAGGAGGGGGAGAAGGAGAAGGAGAGAGGACAGGAGAGGAGAGGAGAGGAGAGGAGAGGAGAGGAGAAAAAAATCCACATGGCAAGGAAGTGTCACATAAGTTTGACGATAAAAGAAACCTTCAGCTCATTTTGAGTGTGCCTTCCTGGTCAGTAAATTGAGAGCCACCTTGTTGGAGCCCAGAGTTGAAACCACTCAGTTAAGTCAATCCCAGATTCTTGATTCTCAGAAACTGATATACAATAATCAATGTTTGCCATTTTAAGTTTCAAAGTTTTAGAGTAATTTGCTACATAACAATAGGTAACTAATACAAATATAATGGCTTCAGACATTTCAAAGAATGAGAATTCACTGTAATATTTTTACGAGCCTGCATTTTAATTGGGTGGCACTTGGTAACTCCATTCACCATAGTTTTGATCACACCTCATAAAGACACTCCCAAAAGAGGACTTCCAGAACTGCCTCAGAAAGTGGTGAGAACATTGGAATAATATGTCCAAAGAATAGACTGAAAACATTTGGTGCAAATTTGAACCCATAACATTTATATCTCATATTTTGCTTATCAATCAGAAACCTTTATATTGGTGATAATATTGCTATAATTATAACTGCCATTTATTACTTACTATAGTCAAAGTGTATACTAAGCATTTTAGGTATATCACCTCATTTCATTGTTACAAAAGCTGTGTACTACATTTTTCGCTAAGTTTAATAGGTAAAGAAATTGTTGCTAACAGAGTTTAAGCAGTTGTCCAATGGTCACATAAGTGGTGGAGCTGGAACTTTATAGTTTATTCTTAACAAATAAGACAAAGAAGAACACTATATTAAGTGGCTACATTTTTGATGGGAAAGATCCTCTTACACCCAATGTCCTCACTGAATAATCTACCATAGTATTTTCCAAATTTATTTTTACTAAGACTCCTGGAAAATAGAGTTAACATATTTCTGGCACATTCCTGAAATAAATATTTAAAAACATATTACCATTGAGTGCTCTTTTTCTTCATATTATACGCTATTTTAATCAATCTGATTAAAGCATTGCTGATCACATTTTCCCAAATAGCAAAACCTCCTTTTGAAAAGCTCATTCCAGGCTCATGCTGGAAGTTTTCCTTCAATGAAAGATTCTTAAGTTTAAGGATACTTTTCATTAAAGTGCAAATGTAGCACAAGACTACATGAAGTCTGACCTTGCATTACAAGTTAAATTTGTTTCTTTGAAAAGTAAATGCTGCAGGCTTTTGCCATTGTTTTAGTTGGTACAATATTGAAAACATGATTGTTTTAAATGTAAATGTCATTAAATAGGGCCACTTTGTCTATTTCACCTAAAACCAACAACAGCCTCTATTCCAATTCTATGATCTTTTAAGTTTCCAAATTCACTTGACTTTGCAACCACTATTATCTTCTTTGAAGAAGTGGTTATTAAGGTGGATGGCATTATTAATAGTGAGTGTTTCAGAAATTAGTGAAGGGTGGCATTTTTCCTTTTAGATGTCATAAGGCTGGTGGGGTGACATTGGCATTTAATAGAGAGGGGTCAGGGGTACTAGATACACTAAAAGGCAAAAGACCTGCCCACACAATGAAGATTTTCTCTGCACCACAATTAAATTTCAAATGCCTCCCCCAGACATTCATGGAGGGAAAAACTTGAAATTATTTGCACCTAGAATCTAGTTCTATTTTCATATAAATGGGAAGTTTTGTATAGTGTTAATGTTCTAAAAATTTAACTACTAAGGAAGGATTTTGCTTTGTTTTGTTTAGAACTTCATCTAGATTTGTTTATTATTTCTTGAAGTCATGTTATTAGTGTCAATCCCCACTTGTGATATTTGAGTAGTCAATACAACATCCTTATATTCATCTTCATTTGTAGGTGACGTATACAAAGTAGGACTTAAATTTATGGTGAATGTTTGAAATTTTAAAAACTATTACAATAAAAGACATATTGACCTTAATCCTTCTCAAACTACTCCCCTTCATGTTTGATAGATTTATTTTTAAATTTTCTTTATTTATTAGAACATGATTTCAGTTCATAATGATTACATTCATTCTGAGGAATTGGTATATATACATAAGCATATAAATTCTATTTTTAATCCCCTTCCCTTCCATATCATTAAAAATTTTTGCCAGCATCAGATTCATTTATTTATTTTGTATGTTCTTATTAATTATTGTAAATACAAATTAACACCCAGTCTAACAGGCCGAAAATCATAAAAATTAGGTAATTACACTAAATCAAGGTACATTTTAAAAAATTTTTGTTCATGCTGGATTATACTAACTTTGTTTCCTATTGTCTGTCTTTTATTTTGAACTTTATATATATATTTTTCTCATATGAGAAAAACCATGCATAATTCAAGCCTTTGTGTCTGAAATACTTCACTTGATGTTATGGTCTCAAGGAGCATCCATTTTCCTACAAATGACTTGAGTTTATCTTTCTTTATGGCAGAGTAGAACTCCACTGTGTATAAATACCACATTTTCTTTATCTATTTCTCTGTTGATGGACATACATGGTGCTTCTAAGATTTAGCTATTACGAATTGTGCTGCTATAAAAATGGCTATGTGTGTAACATTGCCCAATGTCTTTAACTCTTTGGGGAAGATACCTAAAAGGGGAATAGCTGGGTCAAATGAAATTTCTAGTTTTAGATTTTTGAGGAATCTCCATATTGATTTCTATATTAGTTATATCAATTCAGACTCATACAAACAATGAAGGAACCCTTGTTGCTTTTTTCTACTCAGCCTATCCAGCATTTGCGATTGGTTGATTTCTTGATGACAGCCATTCATTCTAGGGTAAAATGGAATCTCTCTGATGTTTTAATTTGCATTTCTCAAATGGCCAGTGAAGTTGAACATCTTTTCATGTATTTATTGGCCATTTATACTTCTTCATATGAGAAGTGTCTATTCATTTCAGATGCCGATTTTTTTGATTAGGTCTTTAAATTTGAGGGGGTCTAATAGTTTTTATTTCTTCATATATTCTAGATATTAGTCCTTTCTCTGAGGAGTAGCTGGCAAAATGTTTTCCCTTTTTGTAGGTTGTCTCCTCATTCTGTTAGTGGGTTCCTTTGCTGTGTAGAAGCTTTTAAATTTGATGCAACACCATTTGTTGATTTGTGGTATTATTTCTTTTGCAACCAGGGTTCTGTTCAGACAGTATTTGACTACATTAAGTCTTAAGAGTTTTACCTATTTTGTCTTCCAACAGATTAAGTGTTTTTGTTTCAATACTTAGATCTTTGTTCTATTTTGGTTTTTGATTAGTGCATGCTGAGACATATGGGTCTAGGTTCAATCTTTGGCAAGTGGATAGTCAGTTTTTCCAACACCATTTTTTTGGTGAAAGGAATTGGTCCTTTTGTCAAAGATAAGGTAAAAAGGTGAAAAGGAAATTGTTTTTCCATCTTCTTTTCTGTTCCATTGAGCCACAATTTTTTTTGCCTGTACCATACTGTTTTTATCCACTGTACCTTTGTAGTGTAACTTGAATTCTGGGACTATGATGGTCCCTGCCTTGCGTTTGTTGCCCAGAATTGCTTTCGCTAATCTAGTTCTCTTCTGATTTCATGTGAATTGTAGGATCACTTTCTCACTTCTGTGGAGAATACTATTGGTAATTTGATGGAAATTGCAGTAAGTTGGCAAATAACAGTTTTTGAAGTATATGGATTTTGAGTATATTGGTTCTGCCTGTCCAGAAACAGGGGTTATCTTGCATTTTTGGATGTCCTCTTTGATATCCTTTTTTAGAGTACTGTAGTTTTCAGTATAGAGGAGTGTCACATTCTTTGTGTGACATCCTTGTCTTATTCCTGATTTAAAAAGGAAATCTTTCAACTTTTTTCCTTTTAATATGAAGCTGTCTGTTAGTATATTGTAGACAGTTGTTATCAGGTTGAGACAAAGACTTTCTAAAACTATTTGATTCAGGGTTTTTATCATGAATGGATGTTGATTGTTTTTCTTTTTTGACTTTTACTAGTACATGTTTGTGGTACATAATGATTACTGTCACTGTAGTGAATTGATACATGTACATACCACATTGCAATTCCTTTTTTGTCCCCTTCTCTCCACGTTCATTTCATTTTTACAAAATCAGGATCATTTACTTATAATATCTTCTAAATTATTTTTATAAATAGAGATTGAGAACTAGACTAATAGGCCAAAGAACATATGGCATATGTAAGAAAAATATAATATGTCATGGCATATTTCTAGACACATTACCTGCATCTCTTTTTCTCTCTCTTTTCTTAATATATGTTTTTTTAAATTTTATTTTATTGATACATTTTAGGTATGCAATATAATGACATTCATCATTGGAAATTTGCACCTTTACATTATCTCTCGGTACTTATTTTTCCCCCTTCCCCTGCCCTCCCTTCAACCCCTCCATCCCTCCCTATTTACAAAGACTTGGTTTCCAATTTTTCATTTTCTCATATTAATTCCATTCACTTCTTTCTTTTCCCCTACCCCTCCCACTTCCCCTTCCACTTCGCCCCTTTTCTTCCTATTTCACATTATCTACTATACATTTTAGTCCTTATTTACTCTTTCAGTTTCTCAAACTAGAGAAACTATTTGGTACTTACACATGTGTGTCCTATTTATTTCACTTAAGAATATTGCCTCAATGTGGATCTATTTAGCTATGAATGTCTCTAGTTTCTCATTCTTTATGGCTCAGAAACTGTCCATTTTATAACAAAAAAAACACATTTTCTTTATCCAGTCTCCAGTTGATGGGCATTTGGGCTGTTTCCAAGTTTTAGCTATTACAAACTGTGCTGCTATGAACAAGGATGCACATATATCTCTGTGGTATGATACTTTTAATTCTTTGGGGAAGATACCAAGCAGGGGAATAGCTAAGTCAAATGGGACTTCCAGTCCTAGTTCTTTGAGGTATCTCCATACTGATTTCCACAATGGTTGCACCAGTCTACACTTCCACCAGCAGTGGAACGGGGTTCCTCTTTCCCCACAGCCCCACCAGCATTTGTTATTGGTTGATTTCTTAATAGGAGCCATTCTTTCTAGGATGAGGTGGAATCTCAGTATTGTTTTCATTTGCATCTCTCCAATGACCAGTGATGCTGAACATTTTTTCATGTATTTATTTGCTATTTCTACTTCTTTGAATTAGAAATGTCTGTTCATCTCAGATGCCCATTTTTGGATTGGGTCTTTAAATTTGAGAGGTCTGATTTTTTTAAGTTCTTTATAGATTCGAGATAGTAGACCTTTGTCTAAGGGACCACTGGTGAAAAATTTTTCCCACATTGTGGGTTGTCTCTTCACACTGCTGGTGGTTTCTCTTGCTGTGCAGAAGCTTTGTAATAAGAAGAGATCCCACTTGTTGATTGTTTGTGCTAGTTCACAGGCAACTGAGGTTTTGTTCATAAAATATTTTCCTGTACCAATGTCTTCAAGAGTTCTACCTAACCTCTGTTCCAGCCAGTTCAGTGTTTGTTTTAATATTTAGATCTTTAATCCATTTCAATTTTAGTTTAGTGTATGGTGAGAGATATAGGTCTAGTTGTAGTCTTTGGCAAGTTGAAACCCAATTGTTCCAGCACCATTTATTTATTTATTTATTTATTTATTTAGCTTAAATTCCTTTATTGGTACATTTTAGGTATACAATACATTTACATTTATCTTTGGGTGCTTGTACCTGTACATGATGTATTTTGGTCCTTATTTTTTCACCATTACCTGTACGCCATTCACCCCTCCACCCTTCCCTATTTACATACTTTGTTTCCATTTTTTTTTCTTTTCTCATAATTTTTCCTTTCCATTTTTTCCTTTCCCCATCTCCTCCCACCACCCCTACCCCTTTGGACATTTTCCTATTTCAAAGTATCAATTATTAGTTATTATTCCTTTTAGTCCTTATTTACACTCTCAGTGTCTCACACTAGAGAAGCTATTTGGTATTTACACATGTGTCTTATTTATTTCACTTAAGATTATGGCCTCAATATGCATCCATTTAGCTATAAATGACTCTAGTTTCTTGTTCTTTATGGCTGACTAGTACTCCATTTTATAAAAAAAACACATCTTCTTTATCCAGTTTCCAGTTGATGGGCACTTGGGCTGTTTCCAAGCTTTGGCTATTACAAACTGTCCAGCACCATTTATTAAAGAGGCTATCTTTCCTCCAGTGAGGGTGTTTGGTTCCCTTGTGGAAGATGAGGTGGCTGAGTATGTCTGGAGTTGTTTCTGCATCTTCTAATCTGTTCCACTGGTCCTCAGGTCTGTTTCTTTGCCAGTACAATGCTGTTTTTGTCACAGTAGCTGTGTAGTATAGTTTCAAGTTGAAGATTGTGATACCCACTACGATGTCTCTGTTACCTAAAATTGCTTTTGCTATTCTGGGTCTCTTCTTGTTCCAAATGAATATTTGGATTGTTTTCTCAAGGTCCATGAAGTATGGTGTTGTGATTTCAATTGGGATTGCATTGAATCTATATAGCACTTTTGGAAATATCGCCATTTTCAGTATGTTGATCCTTCCTACCCAGGAGCAAGGGATGTCTTTCCATTCTAATATCGTATTCAATCTCTCTTTTCAGAGTGTCATAGTTTTAAGAGAAGAGATGTTTGATTTCTTTTGTTAGGTTGATTCCTAGGTATTTCAGTTTTTTGGATGCCATTGTGAAAGGTATTGTTTGGCCTATTTCTCTCTCAGTGAGTCTGTTGTTCGTGTAGAGGAAAGCTATTGACTTTTGTGTGTTGACCTTGTATCCAGCTACTTTATTGATTTTGGTTATTAAGTCTAGAGGACTTTTGGTGGAATTCTTGGGGTCTTCTATATAGAGTATCATGTCATCTGCAAATAATGACAATTTGACTTCTTCATTTCCTATTTTTATTCCTTTTATTTCTTTCTCTTTTCTAATTGCCATGGCTAGTGTTTCCAAAACTATATTGAACAAGAGTGGTGGTAGTGTACACCCTTGTCTTGTTCCTGATTTTAGTGTGAAGGATTTCAGTTTTTGACCATTTAGTATGATATTGGCTGTTGGCTTTTCATGGATGGCTTTTATCAGATTGAGGTAGCAACCATCTATTCCAATTTTTTCTTGGGTTTTTATAATAAATGCATGTTGGATTTTGTCAAATGCTTTTTCTGCATCTGTTGAGATTATCATATGTTTTTTGTCCTTGGCTCTATTGTATAGTGTATTTCATTTATTGATTTGCATGTGTTGAACCATCCCTGCATCACTGGGATGAATCCCACTTGGTCAGGGTGATGGTCTTCTTGATGAGCTTCTGCATTATATTTGCCAGTATCTTAGTAAGGATTTTTGCATCTGTGTTCATTAGTGAGACTGGCCTATAGTTCTCTTTTTCAGTTGGGTCTTTCTCTGTTTTGAGGATCAAGGTGATGCTTGTTTCCAGAAATAAATTTGGGAGTATTGCTTCCCTTTCAATTTTGTTGAAGAATTTAAACAGTAGTGGCAGTAGTTCCTCTTGAAAAGTCTTTGAGAGTTCAGCAGTGACGCCATCAGGACCTGGGCTTGTCTTGGTAAATTTTTAATTTCATTGATTGATATTGGGTTGTTTAGAATTTTTAGGTCTTCTTCATTCAACTTTGGTAATTCATACATGTCCAGGAATCTGTCCATTTCATCTGCGTTTTCCATCTTATTGGTGTATAGGTTCTCAAAGTAGGTATTGATGATCTCCTGGATTTCTGCTGGGTCCATTGTAATTTCATCTTTTTCATTCCTAATTGCATGGATTTGAGCCTTTTCTTTCCTTTTTCTGATAAGATTGGAGAAAGGTTTGTCAATATTTTTTATTCTTTGGAGAACCAACTCAGCTTCATTGATTTTTTGTATTGTTCTCTTAGTCTCCAGTGCATTGAATTCTGCTCTGATCTTTATAATTTCCTCCCTTGTGTGAGCTTTGTTTTTGTCCTGTTCTTTTTCTAGAATGTTGAGGTTCAGCATCAGGTTGTTTAATTGTGCTTGCTCTGTTTCGCTAATATGTGTATCCCCTGCTATGAATTTCCCTCATAAGACTGCTTTCATTGGGGCCCATATATTCTGATATGTTGTATTGTCCTTGTCATTTAATTGAAGGAACTGTGTGATTTCTTCTTTAATTTCCTCTGTGACCCATTGGTTATTCAGAAGTGTGTTGTTCAATTTCCATGTGTTTATGAAATTTTTGAGGTTTCTTTTGCTATTGATCTCCAATTTCATCACACTACGGTCTGATAATATACAAGGAACAACATCAATTCCTTCACACTTACCTAAATATGTTCTATGAGTGAGTATGTGGTCTCCTTTAGAGTACAAGCAATGTGTAGGTGAAAAAGATTTTATTCTGGTTTTCTGGTGTGGAACAATCTGTAAACATTTTTTAAGTTCATTTGTGGAAGTTTGATTGAGTTCTAGTATTTCATTACTTACTTTTTATGTAGTTGATCTACCTATTTGTGACAGTGGGGTATTGAGGTCTCCCACTACTATTCTATTAATATTAATATGATTTTTCATGTCCATTAGTGTTTGTTTTATATAATCGTGAGCACTAGTGTTTGCTGCATAGATATTTATGATTGTCATCTCTTCCTCTTCGATTGTTCCCTTTACAAGGATGTAGTGTCCTTCTTTGCCTCTCTTAATCAATGTTGGTTTGAAATCCACTTTATCTGCAAGGAGGATAGCTACTCCTACTTTTTTGCAGTTTCCTGTCACATGGAGTATTGTTTTCCACCCTTTAACTTCCAGTCCATGAGTTTCTTTTTGAATTAAGCGTGTTTCTTGTATGCAGCATATGGTTGGATATTGCTTCTTGACCATTCTTCTAGTCTATTTATTTTGATTGGTGAGTTGAGATGATTAACTTTGATTGCTATAACTGATACATATTTACTTATCGTTGTCGTGAGTTTTTCTTTTTGTTGGATTCTCTACCTTTGCTTTTAATTTCTTGTCCTGCCTGGTGGATTCATTCTGCTGGGCTTCCTGGGGTTATGATCCTCATTGTCTTTTCCTAGGATATTGTCTAAAATATTTTGGAGTCCTGGTTTGGTATTCATGAAGTTCCTAAAGTGCTCTTTGTCATGAAAGGTTCTTATTTCTCCATCAATTTTGAAAGATAATTTTGCAGGGTGCATCAGTCTGGGCTGGAGGCTGTTTTCCTTTGGTGCTTGAAATACTTCACTCCAAGCTCTTCTTGCCTTGAGGCTTTGTATTGAGAAATCTGGTGTGATCTGATGGGCTTTCCTTTGTATGCAATTTGTTTCTTTTCTCTAATTGCTTGTAGAACTTTGTTCTTCTGTTGGGTTTGTGAAATCTTAACAACTGTATGCCTATGTGTAGATTTTTTTTTGATAAAGGCTAGTTGGAGTACTATATGCCTCACTTATCTCTATGTCAAGTTGTTTTCCCTTGCTTGGGAAGTTTTCTGCTCTCACTTCTGTGAACAATTTTTTTATATCATCTGCAGTCTCTCCTGTTTTTTCATTGACTCCAATTAGTCTTATGTTATTCTTCTTTGCATCCTCTAGCAGCTGCTGGATTGATTTCTCATGGTCTCTTATAATTTTAAAGTAATCTTTCTTTTCCTGGTTACTAATTGCAATCTTATCTTCTGTATCTGAAATTCTGTCCTCACATTGGCTCATTCTGCTGCCTAGACTTTCAATGGAGTTTTTAATGTCCTGGAAATCTGTTTGCATCCGTTTTATGGATTCCATTTGTTTCCAGTGTTGAGATTCCATCTGTTTCCTATGTTGGGATTCCATCATGGTCCTCAGCTTCTCTATTTTTTTTTAATCTCTGTCCTCTCTAGATTTATTAATCATATCTTGGACTATGGCTGTAATCTCTGCTGTTGCGTGAGAAATTATTTCTGCTTTCATTTTTTCCTGATCCTCTTTTGTGGCGAGTTTAGGGAGTCCAGTTGGTTGAGTATCAGAATGTTCCATCTCATTTCCCTTTGGGGTTGCTTTAGGTGATCTGGAAGTCTGGTTCTGAGTCTTGTTTATGTGTCTTCTCATTTCAATGGGCTGGGGAGTGCTGCTGGCACCTGCCTGGCTCACCTCCTCTGTACTGGGAGTGGTGGTATGTTGGCCCAGAAGCCTCCTCTGTGCTGGGAGCTGTAGCACATCGACCCAGAAGCCTACTCTGTGCTGGGAGTTGGAGCAAGTTGATCTGGATGCCTCCTCTGTGCTGGAAGCGGTGGTAGGTTGGCCTGGAAGCCTCCTACTCTACAGTCTCTTAGTATCTGTTTTTATGTTATATATATATAAAGTTTTCTATGTAAGCAAAACAATGCAATATTTAAGCTTTTGTGTCTCAGTTACTTCACTTAATATTATGGTCCCAGGGAGCATCTATTTTCCTGTAAATAACCCAAGTTTATCCTTTATGGCAGAGTAGTAATCCATCATATAAATACCACATTGTTTGTATCCATTTATCTGCTGGTGGACATATAGGCTGTTTCCAAGACTTAGCTATTATGAATTGCACTGCTATAAACATTGGTATGCACACAACCCTGTGTATATGATGTTTTTAATTTTGGGGGATACTTAGCAATGGAATAGCTGAGTCAAATGAAGTTTCTATTTTAAAATTTTTGAGGCATTTCCATACTGATTTTCATGGTGGTTGTATCAGTTTTCCATCCCAGCAACAATGGAGAAAGTTTCTTTCTCCCCACAGGTTTGCCAACAGTTGTTACTGGTTGATTTTTTGATGATAGCCCTTCTTTCTACAATGAAATGTAGTCTCAGTGTTGTTTTAGTTTGTATTTGTTGAATGGTCAGTGATGTTGAACAATTTTTCATGTGTTTATTGGCTGTTGCTATTTCTTCATCTGAGGAATATCCATTTTAGATGTTCATTTTTTAATTGGGTGTTTAAATTTGGAGGTCTAATTTTTTGAATTCTTTATATATTCTGCACATTAGTGTTTGTCTTTGTCTGAGGAGTAGCTGGCAATAATTTTTTTTTTGTATTCTGTGGATTGTCTCTTCATTCTTTTGGTGGTTTCCTTTGCTGTGCAGAAGCTTTGTAATTTGCTGTGATACCATGTGTTGATTCTTGGTATTATTTCTTATTTAACTGGGGTTTTGTTCATAAAGTCTTTACCTACACTAATGTCTTTAAGAGATTTTCTTGTTGTATCTTTTAACAGATAAAGTGTTTATGTTTTAATGTTTAGATCTTTGATCCATTTTTATTTTAATTTAGTTCATGGTGAGAAATATGGGTCTTGGATCAACTCTGGCATGGGGACAGCCAGCTTTTGCAGCATCATTTGTTAAAGATGCTATCTTTCCTTCAGTGAAGAGATTAGGTCCCTTTAGCAAAGAAAGCACAGCTAGCTTTGGCTGAAGTTGTTTCTGTATGTTCTATTCTGTTCTACCGATCCACAAGTCATTTTTTTCCCCCAATGCCATGGTGTTTTTATCACTGTAGCTTTGAAGTCTGGGATTGTAATGTCCCCTGCCTTTGCCTTGTTGCCCAGCATTGCTTTTGCTATTCTAGTTCTTTTCTGGTTCCATATGAATTTTAGAACTACTTTATTCAGTTCTGCAGTGAATGTTAATGATATAGTGATTGGTACTGCATTAAATCTATATAACAATTTTGAAAATAAGGCCATTTTCACTGTATTGGTTCTTCCTATCCGGTAACAGGATATCTTTCCATTTTCTGATATTCTCTTCAATCTCCTTCTTCAGAGTAGTTTAGTTTTTATTATAAAGTTCTTTCAGAATGGCTGCTATCATGAAATCAACCAATAACAAATGCTGGCGGGGCTGTGGGGAAAGAGGAACACTGCTCCACTGCTGGTGGGAGTGTAGACTGGTGCAACCACTGTGGAAATCAGTATGGAGATACCTCTAAGAACTAGGACTGGAAATCCCATTTGACCCTGCTATTCCACTGCTGGGGATCTTCCCCAAAGAATTAAAAGAATCATACCACAGTGATATATGTGCACCCATGTTCATAGCAGCACAGTTTGTAATAGCTAAAACTTGGAAACAGCCCAAATGCCCATCAACTGGAGACTGGATAAAGAAAGTGTGGTTTTTTTATAAAATGGAGTACTACTCACCATAAAAAATGAGAAATTAGAGACATTTATAGCTAAGTGGATGCACATTGAAGCAATACTCTTAAGTGAAATAAATAGGACACAGATGTGTAAATACCGAATAGTTTCTCTGGTGTGAGAAACTGAAAGTGTAAATAAGGACTAAATGTATAATAGGTAATGTGAAATAGGAAGAAAAGGGGCAAAGGGGAAGGAAGTGGGAGGGCTAGGGGAAAGGATAGAAGGGAATGGGATTAATATGAGAAAATGGAAAAATAGGAACAAAATCTTTGTAAATAGGGAGGACTGGAGGGGTTGAAGGGAGGGCTGGGCAGGGGTGAAAAATAAGAACCAACAGAGACTATGTAAAGGTGCAAATTTCCAATGATGAATGTCATATTGTATCCCTAAAATGTACCGATTATTAGAATGAATAATCAATAATGTAAAATAGGAAGAAAAGGTCCAAAGGGGTAAGGGTAGTGGGAGGCACAGGGGAAAGGAAAGAAGGGAAAGGAAAAAATGATGAGAAATGGAAAAAAATGATAATAAAGTCTTTGTAAATAGGGAAGGGTGGAGGGCGTGAAGGGAGGGCTAGGAATGGGGAAAAAATAAGAACCAAGATGCATTATGTAAAGGTACAATTCCCGATGAGAAATGTAATTGTGTTGTATACCCACAATGTACCAATAAAATAATTTAATACAAAAAAAAAAGTTCTTTCACTTCCTTGGTTAGGTCAATTCCTAAGTATTTCATTTTTCATGATACCATTGAGAAAGGTATTGTTTTCCTAATTTTCCTCTCAGTGAGTTTGTTGTTGCTGCACCAGACTGCTATTGATTTTTGAATGTTGACTTAGTATCCTGCTACACTGCCAAATTTGGATATCAGTTCTAGGAATCTTTTGGTGGAGTTTTTGGGGTGTTCTATGTAGAGGATCATGTCATTAGCAAACAATGATAATTTAAATTCTTCCTTCCCTATATGTCCTTTTATTTATTATTTTATTATTCCTCTAGCTAATGTGTTGAGAACTATATTGAACAGAAGTGGTGATAGTTCACATCCTTGTCTTGTTGCTGATTTTAGAGAGACACGTTTCACCTTCTCTCCATTTAGTATGATGTTAGCCATTGGTTTGTCATACCTGCTTTTATCAAGTTGAGCTGAAGACATTCTATTCCTATTTCTTTGGGTTTTTATCATGAGTAAATTTTGGATTTTGTCAAATGATTTTTCTGTATCTATTGAGATGATCATGTGAATTAAGTCCTTGCTTATGATTATGTTATATGTTACATTTATTGATTTGTGTATGTTGAACCACCCCTGCATCACTGCGATTAATCCTACTTGGTCATCATGTATGATCTTTTTGATGATTTGCTGTGTTCTGTTTACCAGTGTTTTATTGAAGATTTTTGCACTTATGTTCATTAAAGAGATTGCCTTGTGTTTCTCTTTTTTTGCTGGGGTTCTTTTCTGGTTTTTGAGTCAGGATAATGCTTGCTTCCAGGAATGACTGTGTGTACTGCTTCCATTTCAGTTTCATTAAAGAATTTGAGTACTATTGCATTATATCTTCTCCAAAGTTCTAGTAGAATTTTGTAGTGAATCCATCCTCATAGTTTGTTTTGTTAGTTCTTTGATATCATTGAAGTTAAAACAAAGTATCACACAGTTGCGGGAGTCTTCTGTTTACAAGGTAGTAAGACAACATAGTTGAAGACTGCTCTACCAAAAGGTCACAAAGATAATATATAGTTGCAGACACACAGGAGATGGTGGTCTGTTATACATTAATTGAGGGGACTCCCAAGTAGGAGGGGGGAGGAAGGGGAAGGTGACCACCCGGAATCACTTGACTTCAAACAAATAGAGTCAGGTACATAAATGGAATCAGGTTGGTTATCACAGTTTCCAAAACTATATTGAATAGGAGTGGTGATGATGGTCATTCATTTCTTGTTTAAGTTTAAAGTGAAAGCTTTCAGTTTTTGACTATTTAGTATGATGTTGGCTGATTGTTTGTCATAGGTGGCTTTTATCAGATTGAGATAAAGACCATGTATTACAATTTTCTCTAGGGATTTTTATCATGGATGGGTGTTGGACTTTGTCAAATGCTTTTTCTATGTCTAGCAAGATGATTATGTGATTTTTGTCTGGCTCTGTTGATATGTTGTATTACATTTATTGATTTGTGCATTTTGAACCAACCTGCATCCCTGGGACAAATTCTACTTGGTCATGTGTATAATCTTGACGATTTACTGCATTCTGTTTGCCAGTATCTAATTGAGTATTTGTGTGTCTTTGTTCATAAGGGAGATTGGCCTATAGTTCTCTTTTTTGGTTGGAATCTTCTCTGCTTTTTGTATAAGGTAATGCTTGCTTCCAGGAATGAGTTTGTAAGTATTGTTTCCTTTTCAATATCATTAAAGACTTTGAGGAGGAGTAGCATTAAATCATCTCTAAATTTCTAATAGAATTCAGTTATAAATCTGTCAGGATCTGGATTTTTCTTTGTAGTTTTCAAAGTACCTCTTCACTTTCTTTGACTGATATCAGGTTTGCATCTTCTTGATTCAGCTTTGGTGTTCATATATGTATCTAGGAATGTGTCCATTTCTTATGGGTTTCCCATCTTATTAGAGTACACATTCTCAAAGTATGCATTGATGATCTTCTGGATTTCCACAAGATTTTACACTTTTCATTCTTAATTGCATGAATTTGTGTTTTTTCTTTCCTTTTTTGATAAGGTTGGCTAAGGGTTTATTAATTTTATTTAATCTTTCAAAGAACCAACACTTCAGTTTATTGATTCTTTTTATTATTTTCCTAGTCTCAATTCCATTAATTTCTACTCTGATATTTATAATTTCCCTCCTCATATGAGCTTTGGGCCTGACTTATTCTTCATTTTATAGAAGTTTTTAGTTCAACATTAGATTGTTTATTTGACCTTGTTATGTTTTCCTATGTGAGTTCTCCTCTATAAATCTCCCTCATAGGACTGTTTTCATTCATTGCATCCCATTAGTTCTGGTATATTATATCTGCATTATCATTTGATTGTAGATACTATTTAATTTCTTCTGTAATTTTCTTTATGACTCATTGGTTGTAAAGGAGGGTGCTATCTAATTTCCACATGTTTATGAAGTTTTTGTCATTTCTTTTGCCATTGAATTCCAATTTCATTGCACTATATTCTGATAATATTCTTGGGATAATTTCAATTCCTTTGCATTTACTTAAGTATGTTTTATGCACTAGTATGTGGTCTATTTTGGAGAATATTTTATGCAAAGCTGAAAGAATGTGCATTCTGATGTTTTCCAATGGAAGACTCTATATATATTGACTAAATCCATTTGTTTACAGGGTTGGTTTAGTTCTGATATTTCTTTGTTGATATTTTCTCTACTTGATCTGTCAATTTGTGACAGTGGGGTATTAAGTTCCCCCATTACAATGCATATTTGTGTTAATGCATATTTGATTTTTTATGTCTGTTAAAATTTGTTTTATATAGTTGTGTGTGATGGCATTGAGTGCATATATACTCATGATTATTATCTCTTCCTCTTGGAGTTTTTCCTTTAGAAGTATGTAGTGACCTACTTTTTTTCTTTTGATTAGACTTGGACTGAAGTTTACATTGTCTGCAAACAGAATAGCTACCCCTGCTTTTTTTCTGGGTTCTTGTTACATGAAGTATTGTTTTATATCCTTTGACTTTGAGATTATGAACTTTTTTTGACTGAAGTGTGTATTTATATACATCATATTGTTGGGTCTTTTGCTTGCTGTATTCTGCCAGTCAGTTTCTTTTAATTGTTGATTTGAGACCACTTACATTGATGGTTATAAATAATATGTATTGGCTTAATCTCGTTGTATTATTTTTCTGTTTTTCACCCCTGTTTATTTGCTTGCCTTCCTGGTGGCTTCTTTCTATTGGTGTTCTTGAAATTGTGGTCTTCTTATCTCTTTCTAAAATATTCTTCAGGAAATTTTGTAGAGCTTGTTTGGTGGTCATGAATTTCTTCAGTTTTTCATTTTCATGTATGTATCTTATTTCTCCATTGATTCTGGAAGATAGTTTTCCAGGGTACATTAATCTGTGTTCAAGGTTGTTTTATTTCAGGACTTTAAATGCTTCACTCCAAGCTCTCCTTCACTTAAGAGTTTTTGTTGCAAAGTCTGCTGTGATTACAATAAGCTTTCCTTTATAAGTGGGGTTTTTTTGTCTAACAACTTTTAATATTTTGTTCTTGTGCTAAATTTCTGAAATATTTTTTATTATGTGCCTTGGTATTGATTTATTTTGGTTATGGCTAATTGAATTTTTCTATGCCTCACTTCTCTGTATGTCAAATTATTTTTCCATGTTTGGGAAGTTGTCTGCCATCACTTTTTGCCATCACTGTTTGATGGCTTTTGAGCTGTCCCCTGATTTGTCATCTACTACAACAAATCATATGTTGATCTTTTTTGGATAATCTTGCAGCTGTTGGAATGATTTTTCATGGTCACTTGGTATTTTTTAGAAATTGTTTTCATGGTCAGTAACCACAATCCTGTCTTCTAGATCTGATATTCTGTCTTCACCTTGGTTCAAATGGTTGCATATACTTTTAATGGAATTTTTAATCTCCTGGATATCTGTTTGAATCTGTTTCATGGAATTCATTTGTTTCCTATGTTGGGCAATCAGTTTTCATCATTTTCTTAAGCTCTTTATTTTTTTTATTGGTGTCCACTCTATATTCACTGAACAAGTCCTTCATTTTGATTGTTATCTCTTTTTTCACCCGGGAAATTATTTCTGATCTGATTTTTTTCTATGGCTTCAGGCATTTTTTTTTACTTGTGCTGCTATCATTTCAGAAAACTCACATGTGTGGCTTCTGATTTTCTCTATCTCATTGTACCCTGAATTTGTCTGGGGTGGACTGGAAGTCTGGGTTTGCTTCTGTATCTTGTAATTTTTAAATTTTAATTTGTTTTCTGTATTGATCCTTGTAAATTTCATGTTACATAGTTTTGTCACTAGTATCAAGGCTTCCCTAGGAAGTGTCTATTCTTCAGAGATGTCTTTTAGGTGTAGCTTGCTCTTGATCTTTGTGACTGTCCCAAGATTCTACCATCCCAATTTATTAGGGAACAGAAGTTGCTATCTATTTGACTCAGCAACTAGTCCTTTGGTACTTGACTATGGTGATGGTTATGACCCAAGACAATCCCAGTGTTGTCATACAAGGGAGAACAACTGATTACAACAGATATGACATCCTGTTAAAATAGTACAATTAGCAATAACAACAGCGTGAAGCAAAGCCTAGAAACTGACAAACTGTGGTACCTATTAGTTTGTTACCTTTAACCATAGGAGCAAGATCAACAGCTATATAACAAAATTCATCATAAACCAGACACTTGTATGCAATGAGTTTCTCCTTACTAGTGAGATTTTACCCAGTTTGGGGGAAAGTTAAGAGAGATAGGGGACAAAACAGGGAGATAAATGAAGAGAAATGTAGTAGAAACAAGGTTGAGGGGTAAAAGATGATTGTTCAAGCTTTGCGAAACTGAAGAAGACAGGAAAGAAAGAATAAAGGATGAAGCAAATGAATATGGAAGTGAACAAGAAAGAATAGAGACCATATTCACTCACAAGAAAATATCAAAAAATCAAGACAGTTGACAAAATAGAAAAACAAGATGAAGAAAACAAAACAAACAATAAAAATAAAAGCTTAAATAACCAAAAAAAAAAAAAAACCCAGACAGAAAAAGGAAAATGTAACAGCAACAACAACAACAACAACAAAAAATAAGAAACAACAACAAAAAACTCCAATAAAATTCCTCTGGTGTCCATAGTTCTGTGATAGTTTCCGAATCAGAGCCCAAAACTGTGTTGGGTAACACTGCCAAGTCTGCAGTTGGATTAGTGCCAGATTTGGGGCTGATCTTGGACTCCAGATATGGAGGCTGAGGCCAGTATTCAGTCAGGAATTTTCCATAGGCCCCTTTGCAGCCTGCCTATGTCTCCTTATTCTGTTTATCTATGAATCCCTCTCCCACTTGCCGTGGAGTCCTCAGAAAGAGAAAGCCCAAGGATGCTCTTGGTCTTGTCTATAGTTGGCTCCTCCCAGTCCTTGCACACCATCCACTGGTATGTCTCTGTCTTCTCACACCACTTGTCACAGGGTGGGCAGAGTGCTGATGGTGGGTGACACACCGACACTGCTGCCAACACCGTAGCTATGAAGTCAGTCCAATGCTGCTCTGTTCCTCTTCAATCTCTTCTTTAGTGGATGGAGTGCTGACTTGACAGTTTTTGTCTCACCTCTGCCCAAGGCTGCTTAAATTCTTTTTTTTTTCCTGGGAGGTCAAACACAGGACCTTGTGTTTGCAAGGCAGGAACAGTGCCACTGAGCTAAACCCTTGGCCCCAGCTGCTTAAATTCTGCATGTCAGTGGCCCTTTCCCTTGCTTGCTGGTTGCAGGGCAAGAGGGTCATGATGTTCCTCTTACTACTTTCACTCCAGCTGTGGTCCCTAAATTTCTTGTTTCTAGAGGTTCCAGTTAGCCACTATGGTGTATGACCAAAAGAAAAAAACTGGTGGCCTACTGGGGAGGGAGAAGTTTCCTGGTCACTCCTCCTTGTATGTGCTAGTGAAATTTGTTGCCAAGCTGCAGCATCTTTCTTTTGCAGGAAGGTAAAAGGGACAAGGGGCCTTATATCCCAGATCTATCTCATGTGGATTGAGTTTTTCATACTTTTCAGTCGATCAGCTTTTGAGAACTTCCCAGAATGGCAGTTCTCATGTGTGGTGGTTGCAGTGCCACTGGCAAGCTTATGGGATACTTCTTCATTTTATAAGGTCTTAATCCTATGTTTTGTTTGGGCTACAAATCTCTTATTTCAGATTTATTTTGGCATTAAGATGTATGTCCCTCCCTTTCTTCAAGTTACCTGTGTTTTTAGTTGATTTTTGTCTGAGTAGGTCCATCTAGTGTGGCTCATTCTCTATTCAGCAATGTTGCATCCCTCAGTCATGAATTTCTTGAAATGTTCCTTGTCATGGAAATATCTTATTTGTCTGATAATTTTGAGGGAAAGATTTGCAGGATAAATAATTTGGGGTTGGAAGTTGGTAACTTTTGGTATTGAAACATTTCAAGCACTCCAGGCCTTCAAGTATTGTGCAGAGAATTTTACTGTGATTTTAATGGTTTTATATTTATGTGTGATTTATTGCCTTTCTCTAACTGCTTCTAAAATTTTGTTTTTGTGATAGACTTCTGGTACTTTGAGTATTACATGGTGTGATGAAGTTCTGTTTTGGTTGTTGCTGTTTTAGGTAGTGTATGCCTTTTTTTTTTATCTGTATGTTTATTTCTTTCACTATATTTGCAAATTTTTCTGCCATAATTTCTATTAACAGGTTTTATGCCATCTATATTGTCTTCTGATTTTTCATTTATTTCAATTATTCTTAGGTTAGTCTTCTTTGTATCACCTAGCAACTTTTGGATTAATTTTCATGTTCTCCTGGGTTTTTTAAGATGACTTTGAGTAGCTCATCTTTAAAGGCATCATTTTTTTCTAGTTCTGAAATGTTGTCTTCTCATTGGTTGCTTCTGATGTCCATACATTAATATAATTTTTACTCTCTGGGGTTTCTAATTAAAATCCTTTCACTGATGCTAATTCTTGGCCAAACTGGTCAATCATGTTGGGTATCCTTTTGTTTAGCCTATCTAACTTTTCATTAGTGTCTTCTGAAAGTTTACCTCTCAGGTATCTCAGTCCAGCCTCATTGTGGCTCCCTGACCACAGCTCTCAATCATGGCTATCTTTATTTAGTCTGTTGGAATGTAATACTGGCTGAACTGAAGCTGTCCCATGGCTGCTCTGTGGCTCAAGTTTGAACCGTCAACACTTCTCCAGAATGGCTTCCATCCAAGGACTCTTTCCAGGGGATATGGCAGGCACATTGACTTGATTCAGTCACCAGCTGTTGCCTGTTGAAGGACTTATGTGGGAGCAGAATCCTAAACTCTCCCTGCAGCTCACAGCATTGACTCAATGATTTCACCACTATGCTTCTCCGTGAAGATCTCTGGGGTCCTCAGTTTTCACTTTGTCTCTGTAGATTCAGTCTTTCTTTCCTGTGAGTCATAAGCTGGGAGTGAGGTGAAGATGCAGACTGCCCATTCCCTTCTTCATGTGTTCTGTCTCATGAATTTCTCTGTAGGTTTTAGTTTTCCTATTGGATCCTTCCTGGTTTTAAAAGGTCTACTTCTCACTTTACTTTCTTCCTCAAATTGTGATTTTCCTGTGTATGGATTCCAAATCTTGGAGAGGTTGTTTCTTTGCTTACCAATCTGCTATTTTTCTGCTTGACACATTTATTCCATCTCTCTTATCAGTTTCTGAAGCAGTTCTGGAAGTCTTCTTTTGTGTCTTTAAGAGGTGTGATCAAACCTTGGTGAATGCCTCCACTGAGCTTGGTGAATGCAGGCGGTGGAGCCACTGAGCTAAATCCCCGACCCTCCTAATCTTCTTGATGGTTTCCAAGCTAATCAAGTTGATAATTGACTTTAGTCATCCCATACAATACCACAAAAAGTTGTGACATATTTAATATAATATTGTCATAATAATCATATATCCATACTTCATTTAAAGTAAGTACTAACATTTGACAATTTCATTATGTCTTTTAGTACATTCATGCCCAAATACTCATATTAAAAAGCATATTATTTAATTAAGAAGCCCTTCCCTAGTACTTTTATATTTTAGTCAAGACATTATATTTACTTTCTGAAATTTATGTGTAGATTATATTTTTTTATAATTTTCATTTCAAGATTATGAAGAGGAAATTGCAAAATACTTTCTAAGACAAGGAGAAAAAATGCTCTGATAGAAGTGATCATTGCTTTGCAGCAGTGTTGCTTGACTAGCTACATCAATATATGGGTTCCTAGGCCACAAATAAGGCCTACTGAACTTAAGACTGTCAGAACTGACCCAGAAATCTATTTTTTAATAAGCTTCTGGGTTTTAGGTATTTTTTATATATTTTGGAAATTAACTTCTTGTCCGGGATATGGTTTGCTAATGTTTTCTCCCATTCCACAGGTTATCTCTTCAATGTTTTGGTTGTTTCTTTGGCCATGAAAAAGTTTTTTAGGTAGATGTGATTCTAATTCTTTACTTTGTTTTTGTTATATGTGCTTTTGGGGTCATATCCAAATAATCATTGCCCAGATCAATTTTAAGATGGCTTTTTTATATAATCTCTTCTAGTACTTTTACTGTTCAAAAACAAAAGAAACAGGCAAAGAGATACCCAGGAAACATTTGGATGTAATGGATGGATATGTTTATCATCTAGATTGTGTTGATTGTAACTCATGTGTATGAACTCATCAAATATATGTTTGAACTCGTCAAATAACAAACATTAATTATATATAATTTAAAAAGAGTAGTACTTCTAGTACTTTTACAGTTCAAAAACAAAAGAAACAAGCAAAGAAATACCAGGAAACATTTGGATGTAATGGATGGATATGTTTATCATCTAGATTGTGTTGATTGTAACTCATGTGCATGAACTCATCAAATATATGTTTGAACTCATCAAATAACAAACATTAATTATATATAATTTAAAAGGAGTTATACCTCAATAAAGCTGGAGAAAATGTTCTGGTATGATTCTGATGTATTTTTTCTTGAATCAATTCATGAACTAACATTTGGAAAGCACAGATATTGATGTCATCATCTTCTGCTTTTACATTTTGTGATCATAATTCTACCCTCTTCTCATCTTGAGAAAGGAAATAAATTACTTTTCCCATCTTTTATTTTTAAAACTTCTCCCCTGGCTCATTTATCTCTGTCTTCAAGTATGTTGAAGGACTCGCTGGCTTAAAGAAATTCTTATTTGACCCCATTTTCATCCTAAAACTATACTTTATCATTCACATTTTCTTCCTGAAGGAATGTCTTGAAAGAGTTGTATATCATCTCTTATCTCCACTAACATTTTTCTGTTCTCAATGACTGCTAATATATCTTCTGCCCTCATCACTGTAATGAAAGTGTTCTTTGAAACCTTTCCAACTGAAAATATTATGGCACCTTCCTAGTTCTCATCCTGTTAAATTTCTTTGTAGCATTAGATACTTTTGATTTCTTCTTCCTGCTGGAATATTTCATTGGCTTCTGATTCTCCTCTTTCATTGCTGATAAACACAGACTCATTTCTTTTACATTATAGAACATTTCAAAATATATATTTTTTAAATGTACACTTCCTCCAAATTGTGTCATAAGCCTTTTTTGTCTTTTTCCTTTTAGGACTCATGACTATATTTTCATGTGCCTCTTAGGTATTTATTTATATATAATATATACCAAGATATTTTGAGATTATGCATCTAAAATTAAACTTATCTATCTTCAGACCAGTTGCAATTATTTTGTCCAAGGTCACTTAATATGCCACCAAATTTTAAGACTTGAAACCCCAGTCATTTTAACTCTCATTCTTTATATATAATCAGTTATAAAATCCTGTGGATTCTTCAATAATATCTTCTATGAATCATTTAAATTCTAAGAGCAACTATCATTATTTCAAGAATTCTTTCCATTCAAAATTAGATTCTGGCCTAACTGGTCTCCTTTTTTCTAAGCCCCCTTGTGGAAACCATAGCTTAGCTGGTAACTACTTGCCCTTCAAAGCTAGAGTATCAACATTCAACTTTATCACTTACAGCATGACACATTAGTTTCTCACAGTGCTTTAATTTCTCCTTATACAAAATAAAGCTATTAAGAGTGTCTGCCACATAAGATTGTTCTGATGACGAACAGTTATGCTATACAAAAAGTGCTTCAAAAAGTGCTTGATACAGGGAACACTAAATAGCTGTCAGTAATGACTAATTCATAGACTTATTCAAGCTTGTGTTTATCCATTTAAAATTTTCTAGTGCTTCCTGCTCTTAGAAGTTTTTAGAATTGACAGTATCTTCAATTATTTAGCCTCATATGATTTGATGTTTTGCTTAAATTAAGCAGGAAGAAATTGATCACCTTTCTCTATGCTCTCTTTGTCGTAGTTGGCTAATCCATATCACAATAATAATTATTCTCTGTCTAGGTCTGAATATATTAAACATTCCTATTTTACAATATCATTTTCACTTATTGGATCACTCATATTTCATCTGTGAAATCTAACTGACATGACCTTACCTTTCTGGGTGAAGAATTTAATGTTATATGAAGTCAATAATCATTCCTTTTATCTGTATAGTCACTCATGCCTTGGGTGCTATAATTTTTCTATCAGTTCATAAAATTGCTTATTAGGAGGTAAAGGGAAAAAATCTAACTGCAATATTGGGATTGAGAGTGATAATTCTTAAAATAGTCCTATTCTGGTAGACTAAGGACATATTTTCCTTTGGAGATAATTATGCATGGTCTTTATAATGTGTCTCACTTCTATCTTTATTTTTAGAATAATATTTACTTTATACAGTATTGTTGAGTTTTTCAGGATAAGGCAATATTTTTGTCAGATTAGATTTGACTTTTATACTCAGTGTAGATGGATTTCCACTTCAACCCTTACTACACTGTCCTGGACAAACTCTATGGGTTTTAAGTGTGTGTGTGGGGAGAAAGACAGAAAGACAGAGGGACAGATAGAGATAGAGAAACAGAAAGAGACAGACAAAAAGAGAGAGACAGAGACAGAGAGAGACAGAGAGAGAGTGAGATTTATGGATTAAATCATTGATTCAGTTTAAATCCTCATTATTTAATCACCTTCAAAGTCCTCCTTACTGAAAACTGCTCCCTGAAAGGGCCAAGCCTTCAACACAGCCTTTGGGAAACATTTGAGACCCAGCCATAAGAGGTCACATAAATCTCGCGCCCAGTATAGCTTACCTCATGATATATATTCAGTGCTCCAATGCAAGATATGGACATAATTGAGAGGAAGGATACAACAAGTTTACCTTGCTGCCCTTCATTGTTTTCAGAGCATTTTCACAAACAGTTCAGTACAAAGATAGAAAAATGCAGAATTGGGAAGAAAATGGAAGAAAAGGAGTTTAAGAGAGATTAGCAGGTGGAAAAGAGGGCAAGAGTATGTTGGAGCTCGGTGGCCTGCCTCACAAGCACAAGCTCCTGAGTTCAATCCTCAGTACCAAAAAAAAAAAAAAAAAAAAGAATATGTTGAAGAAGAAATTTCTCAGTTTCCTCATCTGTCTCTTCGAAGTCGTCCTTTGGTTTTGCCTGTCTCCATAAAAGATAGTGTAAGCAGAACATGAGGATAGGCCCCCTTCAACCACTTTAAGCGGCTCTGCAAAGCAAGTCACTTCTGAATCCAGTACACAAGATCTTTAAAATCCTCATATTCTTACCTTAGTTACTCCATACTCCCTTAAATTTTCTCATCTTTTCTTCCTGACTTTGCCTTCCATCCTTTGGCCTAGACTACATATTCCTTGTGCCCCTCTTCAGGCCTTTCCTTTCTTCTTGTTACTAACTTCCCTGACCTGTTGCTAAAGAAACTGATATCCTTGTTTATTAATAGCTGCCAAAGCAGCAGGTGGTGAAGTAACAATGTGAAGGTGTACCTCTAGGGTGCACTGAGGTTAAAGTATAAATTTTCATGAAGAAAAAGTACTGACAGACTAAGAAATGAGCATTCAGTGTTGTCACTTATTTATTAGAACTATAAAAGTAAGAAGTCTCTCAACTTCTTCCCACATCTTTTCCATTGTACACCTTGTTTGTCTCTTTTCTCACACACCGATCTTCAGCAATTCCTTACTAAGTAGATTTACTTATAGACTGTTATTCTCTCTCTCTCTCTCTCTCTCTCTCTCTCTCTCTCTCTCTCTGGCTTTTGCTGTGCATAGTCACAGGAGAATTGAAGATATACTTTACAGTGACAGAGCTGGTCTAAAAGGACAATGACTTCATTATCATTGGTCAATGATGATGCTCTCCTATCAGTTAAATCAAATTTCCAAGTTGACAAAGATTTATATATAAATAATTAATTAAGAACATGTAAAACATATGCTATGGGGTTCCTAGTCATTGTATTGTGCTTATAGCAACTTCTGCAAACATTGAAGCCATGGCCTCTACCCTCAAAGCATTCATCATCTACTTGATATGATTGAACATACACAATGGGAAATATTTAACAGGCAAAATGTAAAAAGGAGTGCAGATTGATTTTGTTGTCAGTTGAGTTCTATTAAAGGTGGGACACCAAAGTGGGGACTGTGAAGGAAGGCTGCCAGGTAGACCTTGCATAACCATTACACGAAATCTTATGTGTTAATGAATTTAGAGGGAAAAAGGAGAGGGATAATGTTTAGATTATGTTGTCTACCAAAAGTCAATTTGAAAATTCAGATTTGAACTAAGAACCCTTTAGTGATTAGTCATTTTGTTCTAGGCTGAGGGTTTTGGACATGTTATCTCATGTAATTTTCATAAAATCTTTGTGATAATACTAATGTTTTGAAAGGTTTTATAAGTAGATCAAACCCAAACAGCTGGAAATCAATTGTTTGTATTCTAATTTTTTTTCTGATTATGAATCAAGTTCTCTTTCCATGACAGTCCTCAGAAAGGAAAGGAAAAAAAAAAACAGAAATAGAGTCTTCCTTTCCATTTTTTAAAGATATAGCCCAGGTGAGTCTCAAACTGATGAGTTCAAGTGATACTACTGCTTCAGCCTCCAGAGTATCTGGGCCTATAATTGGAGAAATAGAATCTAGAAAGGCAGAAATGCTACTAGAGTTGAGAATCACATAGTCTGAGAAGGAACCATTTGATGCAGCTAAATAAGATGGTTTACTTTCAGGGAAGGAGCTACATGGCAGCAACCTAGCAGGTTGTGCTAATGCTCACATAGGGAGAGTACTTTGTGAAAACTTGAGGAGTGTTTCTACATTCTTTGCATTGAGAAGTATTAAATGAAAGTTATTCAAGCTATAATATTTTTCTTTAGTAAGCTATGATTAATGCCTTTCTGCAATAATGATGTGTGGAAATTGAATTCACAGTAATGTGATTTCTATTTGCAATGTACATTGCCTTTGCATTCTGACAACTTGAGGTCTGCAACCAAGATAGAAGGAAAATAATTACCAATCAGCAGAAGGAGTTTAAAATTTTAATTCTCTACCTGTTGTGCAAAATAGTTTGTTCATGTAGATTCAATTAGTCGTGAATTAGGGGATCAGAATAATACATCTACAGTATAGAGCCTAGAACATGAACCGCAGGTAGAAATGAATAGGCCCTTTAGTTTCTTGCCTCTATTTAAAGGAAATGTAGACATCAAGCCTTTCAAGCAAAGTATTCTTAATACTGACAAAAGAACATTAAAAGAAGACACACAATGAAAGTAAAACCATAGAATATGTGGAATATACAGGATATAAATTGAAATTATGATTATAAAAGACATTGTAATTTAACTACTTATAATGTAAAAATAAATATATATAACTGAAACATCTGTCACCTAAATGAAAAACAAAATTTAGTGGAAAATGTCAATTTCCATAATATTTTTGCAAAAATATTGCAAACAAGCATCTGATCACCTGTTCTCAACTTCTGTGAGCTGAGCCACACTACACAGCACCTCCATAGGTTGCAGCCTAGAATTCTGTGCCCCTCACTATGCCCTTCCATGGAATACTTGGACTGAGGCCCACATTTTGTCTGGGGTCCTGCCCCAGGGATGCAGGCCCAGCAGCCACCCATGTGACAACATGGTGTCCTCTGCTGCTGTGCAAGTTGGGGACTGCCAAGGCATCTGTTATTAACCCAGTCATAGAAATGAAGATGTAAGTTCCATGTGTACATAACATAGAGTTTAATATGAGTCTTTTGGTCTGTTCTCAATACTTTTCTCAACTTTCTCATTGTTTTGGAGGGGATATATATCAGATACTTGGTCTCCTGCTTTACTAGCCACCTACCAAAGCCGACCTCTTTTTGTGCTTTTCCCCTAGATGGCCTTTTATCTTTAGGTATTCATAGTGAATAACTTTCTCAGGGGCCCATGTTTTAAGATTTCAAGAATCCATCCAAGTCCACAATTTTCCATGTATTCTTTTCAGTGTACCTTGGAGTTCATCCCAAATCATCATTTGTTCATGTTGTTTTGGCCATATTGGCTCACCATGTGGGTCATCCATATGCATTTGCCATGTCATTTCAGCAATGTTTCCCAACTGTCCTCAGGGACACAAGGAAATGTCACCCTTTGTTATTGTTTGTGTCTGGATGTCCCACCAAAACCTCATTCAGTCAGAGGTAGCTGAATCTGGAATGTGTGATGCTGGGATTAAGGGCGTGTGATTACTAAACCACTACATGTGAATGAGTGGTTTAGCACCGCCCTAGTCCCAGTAGTCTGATGGGATAAAAGGCAGAAAGACAGGGTGAAGCTCCCTCTTGTTGCCTTTTCTACCTCGTGTGTGCCATATTGTTTCTCTGTGATACCCATTTGGTATCCCTGTCTTGGAGCTAGCCAATTATGGACTGAAATCTCTACAAGCTATAAACCAAATAAAGCCTTTACCTTTTAACTTTGGGTGTCCGGTATTTTGTCTCAGCAATGAGAGAAAAGTAACTAACACACCCTTACATGCTGCACCTTTACAAGGTCTCTGCTTTTAAGGAACATATTGGCCTCCTTCATTCTTCCCTTCTAAATCTGGTTAGATACCCTCCATATTTCTTCTAACAGAAATTCAGGTAATTTAAAAACAGGTACCTGAGGATCTGGGCAGAATAGCCAGTGAAGATAAATGCAACTTGCTGTGAATATACAAAAATAGAGCTGGAGTATTTCAGTCAATAGATAACAGACCCAAGACTTGTACTTAAAACTTTCTAAGTTACTTTTTTCTTTTCTCATAAATGCTGAAAAATTTATTTCTATCTCTGTTGCACTAAAAATAATTATCACTTTTTATTATTGAAATAAATAGAAGGGATAGTATTTCTCAAGTGGTTATATGGAGCCTTGGGCCTCCATCTTGGTCTTTCAGATGTTATAGTGAGCCTCACCCAATGGATAGGTCTGAGGAAAAGGCACAGGTGATGCTTGCTTGGCCAGATATTTCTGATAGTAAAATTTGAGTCTCATGGTGGACACCCTCCAGGGTTCAATGGGTCTCTGTCCTTTTGTTGGGATGGCATCAGAAAGACTGAAGATCTAGTGTCTCTCTCCCTCCCCCCATAGGAAACACCCTACAGATCACACCAACCTCACTATTAGGCTGTATCTTTAAAAGCTTGAAACAATTTTACCCTCACAATCTGAGGAAAAAATCACTTATCTTCTATTGCAATATTGTTTGAGTTCAGTATGAACTAGGAAATAGCAAGAGAGGGGAAGAGAATTAAAATCTAAATTATAGTATTATTCTTCAGCTAAATATTTTGTGCAAATGGCAAGGACAGTGGTGTGAAATCTCTTATGTTCAGGCTTTTATGGCTCATTCTCATAAACCATCACTCTATAAGACCAAGAATATGGTACATTAAAGAGGCCTCCAAAGAAGAAATTGATATCATTGATCTCATCCTTAGACATCCATCTCTCCCAGGGAGAGGTGGGTCTTCCCCACCTATTTAAAGAAAACAACCACACTTGGAGTTATCTTCAATTTCCTCCTTATAATCCTCAGGCCCCCAAATCAGTCTCATCTTCCAGTAACTCATAAATTTCATTAGAAACTAGCTCCCCAGGGAGACCCAATATTTCCCAGTCCCCTCTCATACTTTTCAAAGAGCTTTAAGCTCTTCAGGACACACATGGAGTGGAGTTTCTTACTCTTGCAACTCACAGCTCATTCTGCTCCTGAGAGATTCCAGAAATAGAGAGGATTACTTGAGTCTAGATTCCTTCTTCAGTGGCAGATAGCCAACAATGCAGAGAATGGTTAGGCTGATTTTCAGAAGATCCTACTGTTACTGAATTTTGGGGTGCTGGAATTTCCTTCTACAGGTGGTTTCTAGGTTCTTTCTGTCCCGAGAAAATAATTGAATAAGACAAGTGTAAACTCTAGCAAGGTTTTATGTTTATTACAGGTAGGAAAAGAAACAGTCTCTGGAGTGTGAGTTTGGGCCTAGTGAAAGTGGGAAAATGAGTACACTCTATGTGATGAGAGTGGGCTACTGTGAGAGAACACAGTAGCAAAGAGCTCAGTGGGGACTTCTTTTTGTGTTTTCCACTCCTCAGGTTGGTTTCAGGCCTCGGCAATCCTATCAAAAACCTGGTCAAGTTCTCATAAGAAGTCCATCTGTGTGGCTTTGGGAAAAATTCCACTCATGTGTCTTGGGATTTTGTAATTAACATGTCATGTCTACTTCTCCAGCCTCTATGTCATGCCCTATTCTCCTGCTCTGTTTCAACCTGAGAGACACATATCCCCATAATATTTTCATGGAGTGCTGAGGGAGTAGAGGTTTCCATTTTCATATAGCAACTTCTTGCTGGAAAGGAATATAGACCCTACTTATTGGGGATTATGTGCTCTCCAACTACCATGAGTGTCGAGGCTTACTGACTGGATGAGGAAAAATTAATCTGTAAGAAGACAATGGAAAAAGTGTTAGTGACTGTCTCTTTGATGGGAGAAAGACAATAACTTAGCTAAGGGATGTAGAGCCCAAATATGAGGAGCAGGTCAGATTTCCATACTTTCTCAGGAGTATGGGAAAGAGGGATGTTAGATAAATTATTGACAGTCTGAAAGCCTTAGCCTTAGTAAGATTACCCACATTATTGATCTAATTAAAATAGAAGCCTTAATACAGGAGCACATTTCAGTTGTGGTAAATTAAGGTCATTAGTGACTCCACTTATATGCACCTAGAGTAATACTGGAGTCCTGCTTTTTGAAGATGTCACTCAGGTCTTCCAGAGGTTCACAAGGGTAGCTTTCTTCTTCTGGGTGGTCATTTTCTATAGACGGTTCAAGTGGAGATGGCTTTATCCTAGAAAGGTGTTACCTATCTCTGCTAGCTTTATTGCAGTGCGTGTGGCAAGGATCACTGAAAGGGGCCCTACTTTTAGATTTTAGTTGGTTTGTGGGAGTCCCTTCATTCCATGATTTTGTGAGGACTTGGTCTCCAAGGCAAACAATAGGTGGTTCCCCTGGGCCAGGAGCTGGCAGGAATCTGTTTATATACAGTTAAATAGCCTGTTGTACTTAGCCAGGATTAATAAGATACTGTAAGTCTAGTGGTCTCTGGATTGACTATAATACCATAAGAGAGAATAGATTTATCATATAGCATCTCAAATGTACTAATATTTAGTCCAGTTTTGGGAGGGGTTTTCAAACTCTCCTTGGAGATATTGACAATAATCAGAGCCAAAACTCAGAAATCTCTTGGCAAAATTTTGCCAGAGCTCACTGTAGGGTCTCATCAAGCTCTCTTGACCTTTCCAGAAGATTCAGGTCACCATGTAGAATGGAGATGGTACTTTATTCCAAAAGCTTTTGCCACACCCTCAGTTATTTGAGAGGTAAAAGAAGGCTCAGTGTCACTCTGAAAGGATTCAGTTGGTCCAAACTGGGGAATGATTACCTTGAGCAGCACTTTGACTACTTCTGTAGCCTTTATTGCATAGGTAGGGAAGGCATCAATCCAGCCTGTGAAGATGTCAATTAGGACTAACATTTGTTTAAATTCCCCACATGGTGGCATGTGAATAAAGTCTAATTACAACATTCTCCTCATGGTATGCCCCACTCTACTGTATAGATTCTAACGAAGGAGGTGGTTTGTGCTTGCCAGGGTTATTGTAGGCACAGAATGGGCAAGATTTGTAGATCTGTGGAGTAGTTGCCACCAGGCCTGTGAAATTTTAAGGGACCATTTCCAATTTAGTATTTCTTTCTATGTGGAAAGAATCATGAAGGGCTTTTTATAGCCTTCCACTGTGTCCTTTGAGGAAGAACCAGTTTGCTTTCTAAATAATACCAGAGTCCCTTTTTTTTATTTCCCCTTGTCCTAAGGGTCACATATACCGAGGGAGTATAGACTGATTTTAATGGTCCTCAGGAACTGGGAATAAGGCTATTGTCTTGAGGAGATGGAAGGCAGTCCTTCTTGACTTATAAGACTATGAATATCCTAAAAAGACTTTAGATATGTCTGTTTTGCATCTCTTATAATTAATGACAGTGCCCTACTTGAGAAGACACACTGCCTTGAGGAATTGTAATATTTCATGCTTATGCTCTACTGATGCTTGCTTATTAGTTAGCAAGCACCTTTCTTTCCAAATTGCTGAATGGGCATGTAGCACCAGAAAAGTATATTTGTAGTCTGTATATGTATTTAGATTTTTGCCTTTTCTTAATGCCAGTGCTCCAGTAAGAGCTTTGAGCTGTGCTGTTTGATCAGAGTTCCCTGAAGGAAGGGGTTTGACCTCAGTAACCTCTTGTGAACTGAAAACTGCATAGCCTACCTTTTGATATCCTTCTTGGATAAAGCTACTTCCATCAGTGATCCACATCTCCTCAGCATCTTGGAGAGGAAGTTCATTGATATCCTGCTAGCCTGCATAAGTCTGCAAGATCACCTATTCACAAGAGAGGCTAATGGGACCTTTACTTCCTTGTCTTTATAGCTTTTATTTCATTATTTGTCACTGTAGATCATGACACCAGCATTCCAGCAACATGTAACTCATTCCAAGGTACACAAAAGAGACATGTCTAAAGCATCTTTGGAAAGTTTAAAAGCTAATAGAGAGGTAAAAAGAGCAGACTTACAGCTCCTCAAAAGCCTAGCCTTATTTCCAGTTTCTAAGGAACCGTTAAAACCAATCTATATCCTACAAGAAGAAAAATGGGCCTTAGGACACGGAAGAATTAAAAGGAGGGTTTGGTGCTATTTAAAAAATACACTGGCTCTTCCTCAAGGAACACAGTTGAAAGCTACAAAACCCTCAATGATTATTTCCATAGAGTAGATGGTAGATGGGAAATAGTCACCAGAATTTTCACTGGATTAGCACTAGTGGCAGCCACCTGAGAAGTCTACACATCTTATCTTTTCTGTGCCTACAACAACCCTGAAAAGTTCAAACCACCAGCTTTGTTAAAGCCTGTACAGAGGAGAGGGACATACCCTGAAGAAAACTGGCAAGTATACATTACCTATATGTCATCATGTGGGGAATGTAAAAAAATTTTGATCTTAATTTACACCTTTACAGGTTGGACTGAGGTCTTCTCTGACTGTTCAGAAAAGACTACGGAGGTAGTCAAGCTCCTTTTCAAAAATTTTTTTTCTCACTTTGGATGACCTCAGTCTCTTCAGAGTGACAATGGTCCTTTGTTTATCTTTCAAATAATGTAAGGAATGGAAAAAGCTTTAGAAATAAAGTATCATCTCTATTGTACACACAGAGCTCAGTCTTCTGAAAAGTTCAAAAGAGGCAACCAGACTAAAGTGAACTCTGGAAAAACTTTACCAGTACGCTTCTTAGTCTTGGCTCTGATTATTGCCAATAGCCCTAATGAGGATTCAAAACAACTCCAAAACTGGCCTTAATGAGTCCATTTCAGATGCTATATGGAATATCCTTTTTATCATCTGATATGGTAGTGGACCCAAAGACCACAAGACTTTAAAAATATATTATTAATCTGGCCAAGTACAACAAGCTATCCAAGTATATGGAATCTAACTCCTGCCAGCTCCTAGCCAAGGAGCTGCTCACCTAGTATCTGTCCTGTAGAACAAGTGCTCATTAAAATTTAAAAGGAAGAACTAGGGGCTGGAGATGTAGCTCGGTGGTGCCACACCAGCCTGGCAAGCACAAGGTCCTGAGTTTGATCCAGTACCAAAAAACAAAAAAAACAACAAAAAAAATAAAAACAATAACAACAAAAATTTTAAAGGAAGGGATTCCTTTCACATCACTTATAACTAAAATGCGAAATTCCTTCCAGTGATCCTTACCACACTTACTGCAGTAAAGGTGTCAGAGATAGATAGCTATATTTACATTTCTAGAATGATGCCAGCCCCATTTGAACTGTCTGAGGGAAAGATAACTCAAAATAACCAAGATACTAATATGAATCTCTGGAAGATCTAAGAGTCTTCGTCCAAAAGTAAGACTCCAGTATTGCTCTGTGTACAGATAAGTAGAATCACCAATTACCCTAATTTACCACTGCTTAAATGGGTAACTATATCCAGACTCCTATTTTTTCTGTTCAGAATATAAAGCAACTGTTTTATTTATGAAAATGTTTTATATTTTAATTTTTTTAAAAATTCTTTATTGTTACATTTTAGGTATATAATACATTTACATTTCTCATTGGGAACTTGTACCTTTACATGATGTATCTTGGTTCTTATTTTTTCCCCATTCCCTGCACTCCCTTCACCCCTCCATCTTTCCCTATTTACAAAGACTTTGTTTCCATTTTTTCCCTTTCTCACAATTTTTCCTTTCCCTTCTTTCCTTTCCCCACCTCTCCCACTTCCCCAACCCCTTTGGACTTTTCTTCCTATTTCACATTATCAATTATTCATTTTAATCATTGGTACATTTTAGGTATACAATATAATGACATTCATCATTGGAAATGTGCACCTTTACATAATCTCTCTTGCATCTTACTTTTCCCTCTTCCCCTGCCCTATCTTCAATCCCTCCATCCCGCCCTACTTACAAAGACTTGGTTTCCATTTTTCCATTTTCTCATATTAATTCCATTCCTTTCTTTCCTTTCCCCTACCCCACCCACTTCTGCTTCCCCATTGCCCCTTGGAGACTCCTATTTTTCAAACTTGGGACCTTGACACTTGTGAGGCAGGTGCCGGAACCACTGAGCTAAATCCCCAGCCCGAGACTCCTATTTTTAATTAGATCCATACTGTGGATAATTTTGCTAGGGTCTCAGGCTCTTGATAATTTATAACATCACTCTTTGCCATAGTTTCTCCTCCCCAGAAACCATGGAATTTTGACCTGTTCCTTCTCATATTTAGGCACTACATTCTTAACCTACTAGTAAAATTACTCTCAACAAATTCATCCAGCTTTCTCCCATTGAACAGGCAGCTCACATATAGACATTGAGTCTTTCTCATTGTCTTTTGGTAATTTTTTTTAACCTAGCCAATGAGTCACAACATACCAAGGTAGTTGGAGGGAACATGATCCCAGCCACTTTCAGCAGAAAAGCTCCACATGATGATGGAGACCCCACACACTCAGCACCCCATGAAAATTTATGGGGATTTATGTCTTTCAGGGTGAAATGAGGCAGGAAAATAGGGTGTGGTAAATTGAGGAACTAGGCATGACCTGTCAATCTCAAAGATCCAGGAAATACATAGACAATTCCCAACACCTTGGACCTGGAACCAAACAGAGAATGCTGCATTCATTTCTTCTCAAAAGAAATCAGACAAGTTTTTGGTAGGATGGCCTAGATTTGACATTGGCCTGAGAAGTGGAGGATACAAAAGTAGGTCACTATTAGGCTCTTCTCCACTGTCTTCTCTTCCAGAGTGCTTTACTCATCCTTCTGAATATATATTTTTTCTACTTTTAATTGGCCCATATTCACTCTGCAGAGCATGCTTACTTTCTTACTTTTAATAAGTGTAAAACTTTGCTAACTTTTGCACTTGTTTTGTCCAATTATTTTTTCGGACAAGAAGAACCTAAAAAGAATTTCTAGGAGTCACAGATTCTCAGAACCCAGTAACAAAATGGTGATTATTTTTTCATATTGCTTTCACAAGTACTGGTGTTTTTGGCATGTTTAAATCACTGCTTTCCATATGTCCATTTTTAAATATTAGAATTACCAGTACACCTTTTCAGCAATGACATCCTAAATTACTGTGAAAGATTCTTCTTTCTTATTATTTCTTCATTTATTTATATATTAATTTTTATTAGTATAATATTTTTGCAGTTTTGGAGATTGAGTGCAGGGCCTTTCACATGCTAGGTAGGTGTTCTACCACTAAGCTACACACTTGTCACTAGATAGGATCCAGGATGTCACCAAAAGAGGGATGGGGAAACTTGAATCCTCTCAACCACGAGACAGGTTGCGGTATCACTGAGTTCCATCACAGAAAAAGAATTTTCCAGGTATGCCTATAAGAGGCAAAAAGAGGTTTATTAAGCCCACTAAAGTGCACACTCAAAGAAAATACAGTGCAGGCCATGGAAAGACAGTCTCATGTCCTTAAACTGGATATATTTATGGCAGATTTGGGAATGGAAATCTGTAGAACTTGTGACTCTATGGAGATTTAATTTACAAATTAAAAGTAATAATTGTTTCTGCAGGGGAAGGGTGAGGGCCTATTCATTTGTGACAGCCATCACAGGTGATAGAGCTTTACCCTATCCATAGAAAAGGCCTATTTTCAGGTGAAAGGGGATGTCTATTCACAGCCAAAAAGGGTCCATTTACAGGAGAAAAGGAATAGCTCAGGCACATTGTGTCTTTAAGAACCTGGAGAATTTTTGACTGAGTTGCCTCTGAACATGCCTTTTTATTTTTTATGTATTTATTTATTTATTGGTACGGGGGCGGGGTGGGGGGATCAAACTCAGGACCTTGTGCTTGCAAGGCAGGCACTGGAACCACTGAGCTAAATCCCCAGCCCCAAACATGGCTTTTTATTAAAAATATAATTTTAAAGTTAAAGTTTTTCTTATCTCCTTTCTACCTATCTTACTTTTCTTATCCCACATTACATCCAGCCCAAAGAATCTGAATTTTTAGCACCTTTCTGGGAGTTTCAGCAATATTTTCCTATTTTTCTTACACCAAATTTCTCCTCATTCTTTCAAATGTTCTTCATCTTTTGTAAAGTCAAGTCTCTGCAAAGATATTCCTCAGGCCTTCAGGGCTTTTCTTGCCACATTTCCATCTGGTAGAATTGTTATTAATTTCTTAAGACCCTGATCATTTGTAACTCCCTCTCCTGAGCGTTCACTCAGTAATTTGTACTTAATTCTGTTTAAATTTTTATATAATACATCAGTGTTGGCAATCCTCATAGAGCTTTCAATGGTAACAGAGTCCACCACAGCATATGTGCCATAGGTTCTCCAACACTTCATGTCATCTATCATCTATCTATCTATCTATCTATCTATTTATCTATCTACTTTTCTATCTCCCAGTATATTAAGGTTTTATCTGAGCCTTATGTATTAAATATCCAAGCTTGAGATAGGGTGTGGTACATTATAGTTTTTGCTCAGATGTCAGCATTCATGGTAATATATCTGAGCAGTCTTTTCAAAAGGTAAAACACAGCAAGTCATGCCTCCCTACATTCTCTTGTTCTCACTTACTGCCTGAAGTTGGTCTTAAGTATTTACACATTTATATGCTTTCCACTTATTTCATGTCTTGAAAAACTCTGAATTATAATGAGGCATAAACTAACATTTTGTCAACCAAAAAAACATGGCCAAAGAATTGCTTCTATTCATCAATTTACTAATTTGAGAAAATACAGCTGATTCAATTTTCTTATGTACCATATTTTAGTATATTTGAATATGCTACTGTCTTCATACCCAGAGAAAATGTGGGACACACTACCCAATGGAGAGTAGGTTTACAAGTCAACAGGTAGGGCCAACTTGAATAAATTTGAATGGGAATTTTCTCTATACAGAGTATATCAAGAATGAAAATTTTTCAAAAAGAATGAAAATAAATAGTCTTAAGAAGCAAAATATAACATTTATAACATTTTCTAGTAAACATATTTCCTATATTAGAAGTTTTCAAAGTGTTTAATAAAGCAACAAACTTTTGATTCCAGGTAAGAAGGAGTAACAATGACCAAATTAATCCTCCTTTGTGAAGCAACAAAAATATATGAGTAAATAAATGAAAAATTTCTCTGCATAAAATAGATGAAATTATAGTTTTTAAGATAGTGGACATTAGGTAGTGAATGGCAGTAGCCCTACAGAGATGGCAAATAAATTAAGTCAGCTTCATGACTACCCAAAATCATTCTGTTGAGAGACTATCGAGGTGTACTATTGCAGATAGGTAAAGTAATTAGATATCTTGTGGGCAGTTAGACAGGGCCAGCTCAAAAGGAGCCAACATGGAGGACAGTCAAGGAGCCAAAATGGAGGACAATCAAGACACATTCACTGAAGGCCAGAATTCTAAAAGGAGAAAAACTACATACCCTTGTGCTTCCCCTGGGGATAAATAGCGGTGAATGATATTCTAAATAGGTATCAATCACCTGGGTGAGGGGTCAAGGTCTTAACCCAGCCTCTCCAGGAAATATCCCTGACCTCTACCCTTACTGAAAATCCTTGTACGCTTGTTATGTGATTTACTCCCCAATTTGACCCCCATTTAATCAATATTACCTCAGTGATTGTACTTATAATCTTATTGGTTTGTCATGGATTTGTCCCACCTCATGCCCACCTTGTAAATTTCCATTGGGTCTTATAGTTTTGTCCCACTTTGTACCCACCACACTGCATGGCTTTGCTGTATAAAACATCTTTGAAAAGTGGGGTAGGTGGGCAACCCACTGTCTGGTCCCCCTCTGTCTCTCTTAGGTAGAAGCTTTCTTTCTCCCGATAAATTTTTCCTACTCTTAACCTCTGTTGTTCCTAGAATTCATTCTTTGATTTTGGAGAACACAAACTCAGGTTTTGGATATCTAGCAGGTTTGGGAGTTACATCTCTTTCTCTATATCAGTACCACGGAAGGAGAAAACTGAGATGAACAACGACAGTTCAATAGAAAATGGATTATTTTCAGCAGAGTGCCAAAAAGCTGGATATTCAGGTGCAAAAAATTTATATCATATACAAAAATTAATTAAAAATGGATTGTGGTCCTAAATATACAACTTAAAACCACACAAAAAATAGAAGTAAACATAGGAGAAAATATTTCTGACCTTGGGTTGTACAAAAATTTCTTTGTCATGACAACAAGAGAATTATCAACACAAAGAAGTTGAAAGGACTAGAGATGTAGCCAGGAGGTAGAGCACTTGCCTAGTATATTCAAGGCCTTGGATTTGACCCACAAAACTGAAGGTACAATCAAAAACAACAATAAAAAAATGATAAAATGTACTTTATCAACATTAAATCCTCTTTCAAGACACTGTTAAGGGATTGAAAAAAGCAGACAGAGATGAGAGAAAATCTTTGCTCAGAATACATTTGTGAAAGGATTTTCACTGAGTAGATTAGCAGTTCAGAAAACTTAATCAGAAAATTATTCAATAGAAAGTGAGCAAAACATTTGAATATATACTTTGCCAAAGAATACATATTTATATGGTACATAAAATGAGAAGATACTTAATACCACAAGTCCTTACAGAAATATAACTCAAAATTACAATGTGGTACCACTACATATTTATTAGATTAGCAAGAGTTTAAGTCTTACTTTGCCAAATATTGGTAAGAAGTGGATCACCTGGGATATTTCCACATTGCTAGTGGGAATTTAAACATTATAATTACTTTGAATAGCGGTTTCTTAAAAAGTTAACTAGGGCCAGGGATTTAGTTCAGTGGTTCTTCTGCCTCCCTTGCAAGCACAAGGTCCAGAGTTCAATCCCTGGTACCAAAAAAAAAAAAGTTAAGTAAAGATCAAACATAATCAAGCCATTTCACTTCTATGCATTTCCTGAAGAGGAAATAAGAAATTTTCTGTGCATAGACTGCACCAATGTTCATAGCTTTATGTATAGTAGCACCAAACTGGAAACAACCAGATGTCCCTCCAATGAATGGCTAAACAAATTATTGTGGAGTTACAAAATAGAATAATATTCACAAACAAAATGAATTTAAAAATATACATGCCATAATATGAAATAACTTCAAAATTATTTTGAGAAGTGCAAGAAAACTTATGAGTATATAGTTTATTATTCCATTTATATAAAATAAATGTAAACTTAAATATGTAAACTAACCAACGGTGACAGAATAATTTTCAGTGGTTGCTTCAGGCTGGGGTGTATCGGAAGGAAGCTTACAAAGAACTATAAGTAAAGTTTTAAGAGTGAAGGATATGGTCATTATTTTCACTGCATTGTTTGTTTCACAGGTGTATATATGTCAGAATGTATCAAATTGTTTAAAATGTGCAGTTTTCATTTTGTTATGTATACTCCAGTAAAGCTATCAAAAATATTACACACTTCTTTTTAAATAAACTTTTTATTTGTAAGACAAATAAATAAAACAGAAAACATGGAAAGAAAAATAAGAGGGAAGTAAAAAGGGTCAATTTGTGATGTGTATTTGTACCAGTACCCCAGGATAGATACATTCTTTGTGTATCACATATACTAATAAAGTTTTTTTTAAAAAACAAAAACAAAGAAGGGAATGGAATTAATATGAGGAAATGAAAAAATGGAAACAAAGTCTTTGTAAATGGGGGGGGGGGGTTGATGGGAGGGCAGGGGAATGGAGAAAAAAATAAGAACCAAGATAGATTAAGTAAAGGTACAAGTTTCCAATGATCAATGTCACTATATTGTATACCTAAAATGTACTAATAAAATTAATTTAAGAAAAATGAAAACAGAATATAGTCTTGCTGCTGTCTTATTTCTAAAGAGATCTATGGAACTATTATTTGAAAACTTTTGCATTGAATGAATATGTGACTTCTAGAAATATATTTGTATGTATAGATAAATATGATATGATATTTTATTTTAATTCAAAGCCTCTTCTCCAGAAGTCTTGGATTGCTATTAGTCTATGGTACATTTGCAATGAAAGGTGCCATTTAGAAAGTCTGTGAAAATGAGCTGTTCTAATTGCCTGAATTTACCTTGCATGCTGTCCATATTCCTTTAAAAATTCTATCTTAAAATTATTTTAGGAAACAGTAATGTCTAATTTATTTTACTATCACCTTTTAAAGTATATTCTTTTTATTCTGTTTTCCCTTTTGTTTGAAATGAATCAGGACCCTCATTAGCATCAAGCTTGCATTATGTTCAAATGTAGTGATACCTTCTGGAATTCACTAAATGGGCACAAATATTGACTCCAGTAATAAGTGTATTAAAAGAAGAATATTTTTTCTCTTTGTAGAGCAGAAATGGGGTTATATCAGCCATTTCTATAGTCTGTCCCTTCCTATTCTGTCATCTGTCACTTCCTAGACCACCATCCCTTTCCTCATTCAAATATATAGAGAATAATTGGTAAAGCATACAACCAGGATTGCTCGAATTACAAAGAAATAGGCTATGAATAGAAGATGTGAGGGTTGTCCTTTGAGTGAGATATGTGATTTTTAGTGCATGGACTATTTTATTGTGTGAATCAGTTCATTTTTGCTCTGGCTCTCAGCTCTGAAATGGATAGTTTGATTTACTGAAGAACTCAGTTTCAAACATTAGTTATTATTGTATTACAAGTACAAAGTCCTGTAATAGAGAGTTATAAAATAGCATTTTCAACAAGAATGCCCTTGTTGGTAATTATTACATTTTCTGTGTTATGTCTTGTGTCTAGATGTTTCCTCTAAACCTCATGCAGTTATAGATGAGGCTTTTCCAATGTGGTTGAATTTAGAGGGTATGATTCTGGGATAAAGGATGCAATGGTAGGATTAAGGGTGTGAGTGCTACCTGCCCTAAGGATGGGTAGCCTGGATATGATATAAAGGAGAGAACAAATCTTTGCTTGTCTCTTGTAACTCCCTCCCTTTGGCCTTCTGCCTGCCATACCACCCTGCCTTGGAGGTAACCAACTACAAATTGAAACCTCTACAAACTCTGAGCTAAATAAGTCCTTCCTCCTTTAATTTTAGATGTTGGGTATTTTGTTTTAGCAATGAGAAAAGTAACTAAGACAGACTGTTGGTAAGTCAGCCTTATTTTGGAAGATTTGGAAATTTGAAAGTACCACCTCAATTTTGATGCCTCCCTCAGCATTTCTGGCTGCCAAACTAACAGGCAGTGCTTCTAGTTTGTCTGTTGATGATATTTTTTTTGTTGTTTTTCTTCCTAAGTACCAGCTTTTAGAAAAGATGAACAAAATGTGAATGAATCTAGCAGTTTTACAAGTGGTTTATTTTTCTTTCCTCAAATTTCCTTTTTCAAAATAATTCTGACACTGTTGTTTACAACCACTGTTTCTGTTCCTCAATTCTAAGAGAAGCTTCAGAAAGCACTGACAGTGTAATCAATGGCTGAATTTGGCAATTCACTTGTTAAAATGCCATTTTATGTTTTTGCTTGCTGAAGAATCAGAGTAAGTTCATTGTGAAGAATGCGTAGGATTATAATAATTTCTATGACTTCCTTTCACCAAGGGATTCCCGATAAAATGATGAAATATCTCACAAGTTTTCATTTACCTTGACAAATTCACTATGGTCCAAGGTTGGCCATCAAAACTTTATTCTCCCAGCATGTTAAGAATAGTTATTTTTTGGTAGAAGAGGGAAAACTTAGATTAAAATTAACAGAGGTAGTGGAGACAGATAAACAATGATAAGGGAAATAGGCCACCCATAGAAAGTTAAGTAAAACCTGGGTTTTTTTATACAAAAATCACAAAATATAAATTAATTAAAGATTAAAATAAAGGAGATGTTTTAGGGAACATAATCAGACATTTTAGAAAAGGGAAAGGTGGCCAAGAGGTAAAGGAACTAAAAACATGATTAAGAAATACATATGCACTTAAATATGGACATTCAGAAGATTGAATTGAGACCTATACATCTCACAAAATACTAAAGTAAAATCAAAATGGTTTGAGGATTTAAATGTTAAAATAGAAACATGTAGTCCACTGGAAAATGAAATAATTAAAACTCTTGAAAACACAGGTGTAGGCAAAGACTTTCTGAACAGAACCCCAATGGCATAAGAAATAATATCAAGAATTAACAAATGGGATCATATCAAATTAAAAAGTTTCTACACAGTGAAACTACATAGAATGAAGAGACAATCTACAGATTTGGAAAACTTTGCCTGCTAATCCTTGGAGAAGACTGATATCTAGAATATACAAAAAATTCAAAAAATTAGACCCCCCCCAAAATAAAAGACCCAATTAAATAATGAGGCATTGAAATGAATAGAATAGTTCTAAGAAATAAAAACGGTGATAAATATATGAAAATTGTTCAGTATTTCTGGTCATTACAAAAATGCAAGTTTAAGTAATGCTAAAATTTGATCTTATTCTAGAAAGAATGGTTATCATCAAGATATCAAGATTTAGCTCAGTGGTGCCGCCACCTGATGCACATTGAGGTGATACACTTACGTGAAATAAATAGGACACACGTGTAAACACCAAATAATTTCTCTGGTGTGAGAAAATGAAAGTGTAAATAAGGATCAAAATGTATAATAGATAATGTGAAATAGGAAGAAAAAGTTCAAAGGGGAAGTGGGTGGGGCACAAGAAAGGAAAGAAGGTAATGGAATTAATATGAGAAAATGAAAAAATGGAAACAAAGTTTGTAAGTAGAGAGGGGTTGAAGGGAGGGCAGGGGAATGGGGAAAAATAAGAATCAAGATATATTATGTAAAGGTGCAAGATCCCAATGATGAATGCCATTATATTGTATACCTAAAATATACCAATAAAATTAATTTAAAAGAGATATCAAATAATAACAAATGCTGTTTAGGTGGCACAGAAAAAAAGAAATCCTTCTACACTGTGGGAATGTAAACTAGTACAACAATTATAAAAAATCTATATAGAAATTCCTCAGAAAACTGAAAATAGAAATTCCATTTGACCTAGATATTCCCCTTGTAGGTATCTTCACAAAAGAGTTTAAATCATATATTACAGTGTTAAATGCATACTCATATTTATAGCAGCACACTTCATAATGGCTAAATATTGGAAGCATCCTGTATGCTCATCCACAGATGAATCAATAAGAAAAATGTGTTATTTACACAATGGAGTACTATTCTGCCATAAAGAATGATAAACTTAAGATATGCATAGGTGAATGGATGCACCTTGAGACTATAATAGTAAGTGAAATAAATCAGACACACAAACTTAAATGTCACATGATTTCTCTCATATAAGAAACCCAAAATATACATAAAGAGTAAAATAAAAGATAGATAATAGGAAAAAAGAAATATATATGTACCAATTCTCCCAAACAAATGTTTAACTATTATGTAACACAAATGTGCACTAATAAAAGAAGAAAATTTTATAAATTTACCTCTGCTGAAAAACATAATAAATAGAAGAAAGAATGTATGTACTCCAAGAAATAAAACCACCTAGAAGCCTAGAATGCTTGTTTCCCCAGATATAGATAATCTCTCCCTGTAGCCTAACAAAATGATCAGACTGAAAACTTTTTGAAAGATCATAGACTTAAAACATGGAGGGGCAGCCACAGAGAACTCTTTGCTCTAAATATTCTTTGGTTGGCCACTGCTCACATCTGGTTCTGTGGGCCTCTCCACACTGAATTCTCTTTACTCAATCTCTCCATAAATAGTGTGATACACAGTTTATTAAGTTTCAAATGAAATAAAATTCAATGGATTATGTTTCCATTTAAGTGAATTAAAATCACATTTCCGCCTTAACTCTTTGGGGTCATCTCAATTAGAATTTTTGGTGTCCCCAAACTTTCCTGATTGAACCATTTGCACATAAACCCTTGTTTATTTTACAAAGTGGCTACCAAACATATTATTAGTGGGTTACTAATGGGCTTCACTGAATTATGTTTCAGATGAATAACTAATTTTCTTATTTTTCCTTTATCCAATTCATATGCATCAACTTACTTTCATCATTAACAATAAAATTAAAAAGCATATTATGTTCTCAGAAATCTATACTATCCATGTATCTCATTTACCTGATTTTAAGAGCTTGGCTGATATTTGTCAAAAGAATGATGTCTTTAAAATAAGTTAATATTGAGAATCTACCCAAGTATTTTATTAGTTTGTAAACATATATTGACAAGACATTGTGAATAATATATGTTATCAATTTTTGTAAGTCATATAATTCACTTACCATATAATAGAATATTAGGGAAATTTAAATATATCATTATATTATTGTAGAATATAGTTTTGAATAGAACATATTTTTCTTCAACATTATCCAATAGCATATGGTTACATTACTTAAATGTCCAACTGTCTCATTCCAAGTAGTCTTCCTTACATGAAAACTTCCAGTATATATACCAAAGACAGAATACCAAGGTAGCTCAATGTAGTTTAAAGATGATAATTACATGATTTGTACATGGTCAGTTGTTGCATTGATAGGTTCCTTCCAATTATTGTCAGTTGATGTGAGTTTCAGAAAAAATGAGCTACTTTTAATATTAACCTAAGGAATTAGATTCACAGAATATTTATTTCAAAGGAACTTAGAAACCTAGAATCCTTGAATTTTACTTTATATAGTATGCATGTAGCACCTATATAGTAACTTCTAAAAAACAGTCATTCATCTTTTCTTTCTGTTGTTTGTGGCTCTGATAAATTGATTCAAGGACCTTGAGCATGAGAAGCACATTCTCTGTTACTGAGTTATATCTCCAGCCCCAGTTAGTCTTCTCTTGAATACTTTCAGTGATGAGAAACATATTTCCTCAAAATCTATTGCAAATATGAGCCATTCAATGTTTTAATCATTAAGTTTATTGGTAGATATACAATTAGATACACATATATACACATAGATATGCAATTTGGATATACATAAAGAGCACATTCATCATATGGAAATTGTACTTTATGTGATATATCTTGATTCAATTTTTCCCATTCACCTTCCCTCCTTTCTACCCCACTCCCCCTTCTTATTTATAATAGCTTTGTTTCTATTTTCTTTCCTCTCTAACTTTCTTTTCCTTTCCTTCCTTTCCCTGCCCCCCCTTCCTAGTGCCCCTTACTATTTGAAAATTTTCTTGCTATTTCACAATATCTATTATATATTTTGGTCCTTATTTACACTTTTAGTTTCTCACCCCAAGAAACAATATGATATTAACATATGTGTTTCCAATTTATTTCACTTAAGAGTATGATCTCTAGATGCATTAATTTACCTAGAAATGTGTCCAGTTTGTCCTTCTTTATGGCTGAGTGGTACTCCATTGTATAAAAAAACCCACATATTACTTATCCATTCATCTGTTGATGAGCATTTGGGTTGTTTTGTAAATAGGGAAGGGTGGAGGGGGTGAAGCAAGGGCTAGGAATGGGGAAAAAATAAGAACCAAGATGCATTATGTAAAGGTACAATTCCCAATGAGAAATGTAATTGTGTTGTATACCTACAATATACCAATAAAAGAATTTAATAAAAAAAGATTTAGCTATTATAAACTATGCTGGTATAAGCATGGGTGTGCAGATATCACTGTGTTATGATACTTTTAATTCTTTTGGGAAGATACAAAGAAGAGGGCTACCTGTGTCAAATGGAACCTCAATTCCTGTTTTTTGAGAGATTTCCACACTGATTTCCACAGTGGTTGCACCGGTACGCACTCTAACCAAAAGTGGAGAAGAGTTCATTTTTCCCCAGAGCCCAACCAGCATTTGTTATTGGTTGATTTCTTGATAATGACCATTCTTTCCAGAGTGAGATGGAATCTCAGTGTTGTTTTAATTTGCATTTCTGGAACAAACAGCAATGTTCAACATTTTTTCATATATTTATCCGCCATTCGTAATTCATCTCAGGAATGTGTGTTCATCTTTGATGCCCATTTTTGGATTGAGTCTTTAAATTTGAGGTGTTTAGTTTTTGTTAGTTCTTTGTGTAGTCTACATATCAGTCTTTTGTCTGAGGAAACAGCTGGCAAAATTTTTTTCCCAGTCTGTTGGTTGTCTTTTTACTTTTTTGGTGATTTCTTTCACTTCGCAAAAGCTTTTTAATAAGATGAGATTCTAGTTGTTGGCACTTTGTAATATTTTCCGAGTGATCAGGGTTTTGTTTGTAAAGTCTTTGCCTACACCTATTTCTTCTAGAGTTTCACCTATTCTCTCTTCCAGAAGATTTAGTGATTCTGTTTTACTATTTAGATATTTGATCCATTTTGACTAGTTTGGTGTATGGTGAGAGACATGATTCTAGTTTTAGTCTTCAGCATATGAAAAGCCAGATTTTCTAGCACCATATATTAAATAGGCCACATTCCAGTGAATGTGTTTGGCCCTTTTGTTGAAGATAAGGTGGCTAATTGCATTTAAGTTATTTTCTGCATCATCTTTTCTGTTCCACCGATCTTCACGTCTGTTTTTGCCAGTACCATGCTGTTATCGCAGTAGCTCTGTAGTATTATTTCAACTCAGGGATTGGATTGTGATGTAATTTCACATAAGGGATTTTGATGCCCCCTGCCTTGCTTTTTTTTGCCCAGAATTGTTTTTGCTATTCTAGGTCACTTCTGGTTCCAAAAGAATTTTAGTTATGTTTTCGGTAGTTCTGTGAGGTGTGCTACTTCCATTTTGATTAAGAATGTATTAAATCTGAATAACAATTTTTGGGAGTATGTTGGTTCTTCCTACCCATGAGCAAGGGATATCTTTCCATTTTCTGATATCCTCTTTGATCTCCTTTTTCAGAGTACTGTAGTTTTCAGTGTACAGGTCTTTTATTTCCTTTGTTAGATTGATTCCTAAATATTTCATTTTTTCAATGCTATTGTGAAAGGCATGTGTTACCTAATTTCTCTCAGTAAATTTATTATTTGTGTACAGGAGTACTATTCATTTTTGAGTGTTGACTTTGTATCCAGGTACACAACTGAATTTGATTATTAAAATAAGAAGTCTTTTGGTGGAGTTTTTGGGGTCTTCTGGATAAAGTATTATGTAATCTGTAAATAATGATAACTTAACTACTTCATTTCCTATCTTTATTCCTTTTATTTCTTTCTCTTGTCTAATTCCTCTGGCTAACATTTTGAGAACTATATTGAACAGGCATGGTGATAGTAAACATCATTGTCTTGTTCCTGATTTAGAGTGAAAGTTTTCAGTTTTTGAACATTTAGTATGTTATTGGTTTTTGGTTTGTTATAGATGGCTTTTATCAAATTGAGATAGAGACTCTCTATTCCAATTTTCTCTAGGATTATTTTATCTTTAATGGGTGCTGGAATTTGTCAAATATCTTTTCTGACTCTATTGAGATGATTGTGTGATTTTTGTCCTTGCCTCTCTTAATATAATGTATTACATTTATTGATTTGCATGTGTTGAACCATCCCTGCATCCCTGGGATGAATACTACTTGGTCATGGTGCATAACCTTTTTGATGATTTGCTGCATTCTGTTTGTTATTATCTTACTGGGGATTTTTGCATCTATGTTCATTAGAGGGATTGGCCTGTAGTTTTCTTTCTTGTTTGGATCCTTCTCTGTTTTATTTATTTATTTTTTTAACCAGGGTAATCCTTACTTCTAGGAATGATTTTGGAAGTATTGCTTCACTTTGAAATTCATTAACCAGTTTGAGGAGCAGTATCATTAGATCTCTAAATTTCTTGAATTCAGCAGTGAATCTATCAATATCCAGGGTTTTCTTTTTTGATAGGTTTTTAATTACCTCTTCAATTTCAGTGATTGTTTTTGGGTTATTTACAATTTTTATATCTTCTTGATTCAGCTTTTTAATTCATATGCATCTAGGAATCTGTCCATTCCTTCTGTGTTTTCCATCTTATTAGAATAAAGCTTTTCAAAATAGGTGTAGATAATCTGGATTTCTGGGAGATCCATAGTGATTTCACCATTTTCATTCCTAATTGCATAGATTTGAATCCTTTCTTTCCTTCCTTTGATATGGTTTGTTAGGGGTTTATCAATTATATTTAATCTTTCAAGAAGCAACTCTGATTCATTGACTCTTAGTATTGTTTTCTTAGACTCAGTTGCATTAATTTTTTTCTCTGATGTTTATAATTTTCTCCTTCATACAAGTTTGGGCTTGACTTCTTCTTTTTCTACAAGTTTGAGGTTCAACATCAGGTTGTTTATTTGAGCTCACTCTGTTTTCTTGATATGTGCTTTCACTACTAAAATTTCCCACATAGGCCTACTTTCTTGCATCCTATAAGTTCTGGTATGTTCCACTGGCATTATCATTTAATTGTAGAAAATGTCTAATTTCTTCTTTAATTTCATCTGTGGCCCATTGGTTGTTCAGGAGGATGTTATTTAATTTCCATGTGTTTAAGAAATTTTTTTGGTTCTTCTGCCATTTATTTCCAATTTCATTGCACTGTGGTCTGATAGTATGCATGAGATAATTTCAATTCCTTTGAAATTAATTCATCATGTTCTTTGAGCTAGTGTGTGGTCCACTTTGGAGAAAATCTTATGCACAGCTGAGAAGAACATCTATTTTGATATTGTGGGGTGGAACACTTTGTAGACGTCTACCAGGTCCATTTGTTCACAGATTTCTTTCAGTTTTGATATTTCTTTGTTGTATTTGGTCTAGTTTATCTGTCTATTCATGACAGTTGGGCATTGAGGTCCCTCATTACAATTGTGTTAGTTTTTATTTGATTTTTCACATCCATTAATATTTGCTTCATAAAGTTGAGTGTGCTGGTAATTGGTGCATGTAGAGTTATCATTGTTATCTCTTCTTGGAGTTTTCTATTAACAGGTGTATAGTAACTTTCTTTGTCTCTTTTGATCCATCTTGGCTTGAAGTTCACTTTATCTTCAAAAAGAATAGCTCCCCCTGCTTTTTTTCTGGGTTCCTGTCACATGAAGTATTGTCTTCCATCCTTCGACTTTCAATCTATGAATTTCTCTTTTAGGTAAATGTGTTTCCTGTATGTAGCAAATTGTTGGATCTCGTTTCTTGATCTCATCTGCCAATCTGTTTCTTTTGATTGGTGAATAGAGACCATTTATATTGATTATTATTACTGATATATATTGCCTTATCCTTGTCATATTATTTTTCTGTTGTTGGTTTCCTGTCTTCCTCCTCTGTTTAATTGATTGCCTTTCCTGGTGGCTTCTTTCTATTGGTATTCTTTAAATTGTAGTCTTTGTTATCTCTTTCTAAAATATCTTTCAGAACATTTTGTAGAGCTGGTTTGGTGGTCATGAATTTCTTCCATTTTTCTTTTTTATGGAAGTATCTTATTTCTCCATTGATTCTGAAAGATAGTTTTACAGGGTACATTAATCTGGGTTTGAGGTTCTTTCTTTTTTTTTTTTCCGGACTTGAAATAATTCACTCCAAGCTCTCCTTGACTTAAATATTTGTATTGAGAACTCTGCTGTGAAATTGATGAGCTTTCTCTCATAGGTGATTTGTTTCTGTTCTCTAATAGCTTTTGATATTCAGTTCTTGAGTTGAATTTATAGGATCTTGATTATTGTATGCTTTGGTGTAGATTCACTTTGGTTGTGGTTAATTGGAGTTTTATATTCCTCACTTATCTGTATGTCCAATTCTTTTTCCATGCTTAGAAATTTTTTTCCTGTTACTTCTGTGAATAGGTGTTTTATGTCCTTTGCAATAACTCCTCCTTTTTCATTGACTCCAGTCAATCTTATGCTGCTCCTATTTGCATCATCTTGCAGCTGTTGGACTGATTATTCATGGTTGCTTGCTATTTTTCAGAAATGTCCTTTTTCATGGTCACTAACCACAATCCTGTCTTCTATATCTGATATTTGGTCCTCACCTTGTTTCAAACAGTTTCATATACTTTTAATGGAATTTTTAATCTCATGGATATCTGTTTGAATCTGTTTCATAGATTCTATTTCTTTCCTATGTTGGGAATTCATGGTTTTCATCCTTTTCTTAAGCTCTTCTATTGTATTTTCTCAGTGTCTATTCTATATTCACTAAACAAGTCCTTGATTTTGATCATCATCTCTTTTTCCACCTGGGAAATTATTTTTGATCTGTTTATTCTATGGCTTCATGCATCTGTTTTGTTTTTTTTTTTTACTTGTGATGCTATGATTTCATAAAATTCAGGTGATTGGCTTCTAATTTCCTCTATCTTGTTGTACCCTGGACTTGTCCTGGTTGGGCTAGAGGTCTGGGGTTGCATTTTTCTTTTGTATCTTGACATGTTTTATTATTAAGTTTAATTTGTTTTTTGTATTGATGCTTGTAAATTTCTTATGTTAGATAGCTTTATCATTAGTACTGATGCTTACCTAGGAAGTGTCAATTCTTCATAATAGATGTCTTCTAGGTGTAGCTGGCTCTTGGTCTTTATGATTGCCCCAAGATTCTACCTTCCCAATTTATTAGGGATGAGAAGTTGCTATTTGGCTCAGCTTGTAGTCCTTTGGTACTGGACTATGGTGATGGTTATGACCCAAGACAACCCAAGTGTTGTTATACTGTCTGAAGACAGTAGAGAAAGAATGAAAAATAAAGCAAATGAATATGGAAGTGAACAAGAAAGAATAGAGACTACATTCACTCACATAAAAATATAAAAAAATCAAGAAAAACAGTTGAGGAAATAGAGAAACAAGAACAAAACAAATAAACAATAAAAATTACAATCTAAATCATAAAAAACCCAGGCAGAAAAAGGAAAATGCAACAAACAAAACAAAATAAAATAAACAACAACAACAAAACAATAACATTTCCCTGGTGTCCACAGTTCTGTAATAGTGCTCAAGTCAGAGATTAAAACTGTGTTGGGTTACCCCTCCAACTCTGCAATAGGATTAGTGTCAGGTGTGGGGCTGATTTTGGCCTCCAGATGTGGAGGCTGGGGCCAGTCTGCAGTCAGGAAGTTTCCTTATGTCCCTTGGCAGACTGCCTATGTCCCTTTATCCTGTTTGTCTCTGTATCTCTCTTCCACTTGCTGTGGCATTCTCAGAAAGAAACAGCCCAAGGCTGCTGTCATTCCTGTCTACAGTTGACCCTTTGCACAGTGTCCACTGGCATGTCTCTGTCCTTTCACACCACATTTCACAGTTCAGGAGGAGTGCTGTTGGTGACACACTGACACTACTGCTGCCAATGAAGCCTTGGAGTCAGCCCAAGGCTGCTACGTCCCCCATTAATCTCTTCTCTAGTGGGTAGGAGTGCTTACTTCCCATTCATTGTCCTTCTACTGCCCAAGGCTGCTTAAATCCCATCCATTGCAGGGCAGGAGGGATCATTATCTTTTCAATACTTGCTCTACTGCTGCAGTCTCTAACCTTGTTGCTAGAGGTTCCAGTTAGCTGATATGGGATGTGACAAAGAAAAAAATACTGGTGGCCTGTTGGACAGGGAGCAGCTTCTTGGACACTCAAATCTGTGTGTGCCAGCAAAATTTGTTTCCTGGCTGTAGTGTTCTTTGTTTACAGGACACAAAAGAAGCAAGGGGCCTAATATCCTGTGTGAATTGAGTTTGCCATACATTTTCAGTCTTTCCAAATTTTGAGAACTTCCTTGGAATGGCAGTTCCTGCTCTGCATGCAATCAATCAGTAGACCAGTGGGCAGCCCTGTGGACTGGATAATCATTTTACAAAGTTCTATGACTATGTTTGTTTCTTTGCTTTGAATTTCAAATTTTATTTATTTTTTAATTAATTTTATTGGTACATTTTAGGTATACAATATAATGACATTCATCATTGGAAATTTGCAACTATATATAATCTCTCTTGTTTCGTATTTTGTCCCCATTCCTCTGCCCTCCTTTCAACCCCTCCATCCCTCCCTTTTTACAAAGACTTCATTTCCATTTATTCATTTTCTAGTATTAACTCCATTACCTTCTTTCCTTTTCCCTACCCCTCCTACTTCCCCTTTCGCTTTGCACCTTTTCTTCCTATTTCACATTATCTATTATACCTTTTAGTTCTTATTTACACTTTCAGTTTCTCACACTAGAGAAACTATTCAGTATTTACATATGCGTGTCCTATTTATTTCACATAAGAGTGTCACTTCAATGTGCATCCATTGAGCTATGTCTCTAACTTCTCATTTTTATGGCTGAGTAGTACTCCATTTTATTTTTTAAAAACCCACATTTTCTTTATACAGTCTCCACTTGATGGGCAATTGGGGTGCTTCCAAATTTTAGTTATTGCAAATTGTGCTGCTATGAACATGGGTGCACATATATCACTGTGCTATGATTCTTTTAATTCTTTGGGGAAGATCCCCAGCAGGGGAATAGCAGGGTCAAATGGAACTTCCAGTCCTACTTCTTTGAGGTATCTCCAAACTAATTTCCACAGTGGTTGCACCAGTCTACACTCCCACCAGCCGTGGAGCAGGGTTCCTCTTTACCCACAGCCCCACCAGCATTTGTTATTGGTTGATTTATTGATAGCAGCCATTCTTTCTGGGGTGAGGTGGAATCTCAGCGTTGTTTTAATTTGCATCTCTTGAATGACCAGTGATGCTGAACATTTTTTCATATGTTTATTTTCTATTTCTACCTCTTTGTCTGAGAAATGTCTGTTCAATTCAGATGCCCATTTTCGGATTGGGTCTTTAAATTTGGAAGGTCTGAGTTCCATTGGTAGCGGGAGTGGAGAGCGGACCCCAGAGACCCCTGAGCAGACCCAAGGCCGCTGCCGGCCTAGTTACCATCACACCCTGAGAGGAGCCCATAGCTGCTGCAGCCGGCCCAAGTCACCATCACCGTAACCATGAGCAGCGAGGCCCAGACCCGGCAGCCGCCCCCGCCCTCAGGGCTGCGGACACCAAGCCCGCCACCAGGGGCAGCGGCGCAGGGAGAGTCAGCCCGGGAAGCCTCACTTCTGCGGCGCCTGCTGGCAAGGACAAGAAGGCCATCGCAGAGCAAGGAAGGTTTTGGGAACAGTAAAATGGTTCAGTATAAGAAACGGATATGGTTTCATCAACAGGAATGACACCAAAGAAGATGTATTTGTACACCAGACTGCCATAAAGAAGAATAACCCCAGGAAGTACCTTCGCAGGGTAGGAGATGGAGAGACTGTGGAGTTTGATGTTGTTGAAGGAGAAAAGGGTGCGAAGGCAGCAAATGTTACAGGCCCTGGTGGAGTTCCAGTTCAAGGCAGTAAATACGCAGCAGACCGTAACCATTATAGACGTTATCCACGTCGTAGGGGTCCTCCACGCAATTACTAGCAGAATTACCAGAATAGTGAGAGTGGGGAAAAGAATGAGGGATCGGAGAGCGCTCCTGAAGGCCAGGCTCAACAATGCCAGCCCTACCGCAGGCGAAGGTTCCCACCTTACTACATGCGGAGACCCTATGGACGTCGACCACAGTAGTCCAAGACTCCTGTGCAGGGAGAAGTGATGGAGGGTGCTGACAACCAGGGTGCAGGAGAACAAGGTAGACAAGTGAGACAGAATATGTATCGAGGTTATAGACCACGATTTGGCAGGGGACCTCCTCGCCAAAGACAGCCTAGAGAGGACGGCAATGAAGAGGATAAGGAAAATCAAGGAGATGAGACCCAAGGTCAGCAGCCACCTCATCGTCGATGCTGCCGCAACTTCAGTTACCGACAGAGATGTGCAGAGAACCCTAAACCACAAGATGGCAAAGAGACAAAAGCAGCCGATTCACCAACTGAGAATTTGTCCACTCCCGAGGCTGAGCAGGGCGGGGCTGAGTAAATGCCAGTTTAACATCTCTACCATCATCCGGTTTAGTAACTCAGCAAGAAGAAACGAATATGAAATTCCAGCAATAAGAAATGAACAAAAGATTGGGAACTGAAGACCTTAAGTGCTTGCTTTTTACCCATTGACCAGATAACTAGAATTTTCTGCATTATCTATGCAGGATGGGGTTTTTATTATTTTTACCTAAAGACGTCACTTTTTGGTAATGACAAACGTGGTTTTTTTAAAAAAGCTTGGTTTTTTTCAATACACCTTTAAAGGTTTTTAAATTGTTTCATATCTGGTCAAGTTGAGATTTTTTAAGAACTTCATTTTTAATTTGTAATAAAAGTTTAAAACTTGATTTTTTCAAAAAAGTCAACAAACTGCAAGCACCTGTTAATAAAGGTCTTAAATAATTGTCTGTAAAAAAATAAAAAAAATAAATTTAGGAGGTCTGATTTTTTTTAAGTTCTTTATAGACTCCTTATAGTAGACCTTTGTCTGAGGAACACCAGGTGAAAATTTTCCCACACTGTGGGTTGTCTCTTCAGATTGTTGGTGGTTTCACTTGCTGTGCAGAAGCTTTTTAATAAGAAGAGATACCATTTGTTGAGGTTTTGTTCATGAAAACATTTCCTACCCCAATGTATTCAAGAGTTCTTCCTAACCCCTCTTTCAGCTGGTTTAGTGTTTCTGTTTTAATACTTAGATCTTAAATGCATTTTGATTTTAGTTTAGTGCATAGTGAGAGATACAGGTCTAGTTTCAACCTCTGGTAAGTTGAAACCCAATTTTTCCAGCACCATTTATTAAAGAGGCTATCTTTCCTCCAGTGAGTGTGCTTGGCTCCTTTGTCGAAGATGAGGTGGCCGAGTGAGTCCGGAGTTCTTTCTGCATCTTCTAATCTGTTCCATTGGTCCTCAGGTCTGTTTCTTTGCCAGTATCATGTTGTCTTTATCACAGTGGCTTTGTAGTATTGTTTCAAGTTTGGGGTGGTGATACACCCTGCAATGTCTTTGGTGCCTACAATTGTTTTTCCTACCCTATGTCTCTTCTTGATTCAAATGAATTTTTGGATTATTTTTTCAAGGTCCATGAAGTATGCTGGTGGAATTTCATTTGGGATTGTACTGAATCTATATAGCTGTTTTAGAAGTATGGCCACTTTCACTATGTTGATTCTTCCTACCCAGGAGCAAGGGATGTCTTTCCATTTTCTGATATCATCTTCAATCTCTCTTTTCAGAGTGCTATAGTTTTCAGAGAAGGGTCTTTGATTTCTTTTGTTAGGTTGATTCCTAAGTATTTCAGTTTTTGGAATACTATTGTGAAGGAATTGATTGCCAATTTCTATCTCAGTGAGTCTGTTTTTTGTGTAGAGGAAAGCTATTGATTTTTGTGTGTTGACCTTGTATCCAGGTACTTTACTGAATTTGGTTATTAAGTATAGAAGACTTTTGGTGGAATTCTTTGGGTCTTCTATATAGAGTATCATGACATCTGCAAATAATGACAATTTGAATTCTTCATTTCCTATCTTTATTACTTTCTCTTGTCAAATTGCTGTGGCTAATGTTTCCAAAATTATATTGAACAAGCGTGGTGATAGTGGTCATCCTTGTCTTGTTCCTGATTTTAGTATGAAGGATTTCAGTTTTTGAACATTTAGTATGATATTGGCTGTTGGTTTGTCACAGATGGCTTTTATCAGATTGAGGGAGAGGCCATCTATTCAAACTTTTTGTAGGGTTTTTATCATAAATGGGTGTTGGATATTGTGAAATGCTTTTTATGCATCTATTCAGATGATCATATGGTTTCTGTTCTGGGCTCTATTGATAGAGTGTATTACATTTACTGATTTGTGTATGTTGAACCATGTCTGCATCCCTGGGATGAATCCCACTTGGTCAGATTGTATGATCTTCTTGATGATCTTCTGCATTCTATTTGCCAGTATCTTACTAAGGATTTTTGCATCTGTGTTCATTAGTGAGATTGGCCTATAGTCCTCTTTTTTATTGAATCTTTCTCTGCTTTAGGGATCAAGGTGATGATTAATTCCAGGAATGAATTCAGGAGTATTGCTTCCCTTTCAAATTCATTGGAGAGTTTAAACAGTAGTGGCAGTAGTTCCTCTCTAAATGTCTTGTAGAATTCAGCAGAGAAGACATCAGGGCCTGGGCTTTTTTTAGTTGGTAAGTTTTTAATTACATTTTCAATTTCATTGACTGCTATTGGGTTGTTTAGAATTTTTAGGTCTTCTTTGATCAACTTTGGTAATTCACACATATCTAGGAATCTGCCCATTTCCTCTGTGTTTTCCATCTTATTGGCATAGAAGTTCTCCAAGTAGGTATTGATGATCCTCTGGAGTTCTGCTGGGTCCACTGTAATTTCACCCTTTTCATTCCTAATTGCATGGATTTGGGCATTTTCTTTCCTTTTTCTGATAAGGTTGGCTAAGGATTTGTCAATTTTGTTTCTTTTTTCAAAGAACCAACTCTTGGCTTCATTGATTTTTTTTTTGTATCCTTTGCTTAGTCTCCATTGTATTGGTTTCTGCTCTGATCTTTATAATTTCCTCCCTTGTATGACCCTTGGGTTTGTCCTGTTCTTTTTCTAGAAGCTTGAGGTTCAGCACCAGGTTGTATAATTGAGTTCGCTCTGTTTTCCTAATATGAGTATTCATTGCTATGATTTTCCCTCTTAAGACTGCTTTCATTGTGTCCCATAGATTCCGATATATGGTATTGGCATTGCCATTTAATTGTAGGAACTGTCTGATTTCTTCATTAATTTCCTCTGTGACCCATTAGTTATTCAGAAGTGTGTTGTTCAATTTCCATGTGTTTATGAGATTCTTGCCGTTTCTTTTGCTATGGATCTCCAATTTCTTCACACTATGGCCTGATAATATATAGGGAATAACTTCAATTCCTTTGCACTTAGTTAAACATGTTCTATGAGCGAGTATGTGGGTTGGAGAATGATCCATGTGCAGCTGAAAAGAATGTGTTTTCTGACTTTGTGGGGGTGAAACACTCTGTAGTTATCTGTTACATTTATTTGTTCAAGAGTTTGATTGAATTCTAGTATTTCCTTGTTTATTTTTTGACCAGTTTATCTATCTATTTGTGATAGTGGGATATTGAGGTCCCCCACTACTATTCTATTAGTGCTTATTAGATTTTTCATGTCCATTAGTATTAGTTTTATATAGTTGTGAGCACTATTGTTTGGTGCATATACCTATATGATTGTCATCTCTTCCTCTTGGATTTTTCCCTTTACAAGGATGTAGTGTCCTTCTTTGTGTCTCTTAATCAGTGTTGGTATGAAATCCACTTGATCTGCAAAGAGGATAGCTACTCCTGCTTTTTCAGGGGTTCCTGTCCCATGGAGTGTTGTTTTCCACCCTTTAACTTTCAGTCTATGAGTTTCTTTTTGAATTAAGTGTGTTTCTTGTATGCAGAATATTGTTGGATCTAGCTTCTTAACCCATTCTGCCAGTCTATTTCTTTTGTTTGGTGAATTGAGACCCTTAACATTGATGGTTATAACTGATACATTTTGATTTATCATTTTCATGATTTTTTCTTTTTTTTGGATTCTCTTCCTTTGTGTTTAATTTTGTCATGCCCAATGCATTCATTCTGCTGGGCTTCCTTGGCTTGTGATCCTCATTATCTTTTCTTAGGATATTGTCTTAAATGTTTTGGAGTGCTGGTTTGGTATTCATGAAGTTCCTAAGGTGCTCTTTGTGATGAAAGTATCTTATTTCTCCATCAATTTTGAATGATAGTTTTGCAGGGCACATTAATCTGGATTGGAGGCTATTTTCCTTTAGGGCTTGAAATATATCACTCTGAGCTCTTTTTGCCTTGAGGGTTGGTTTTGAGACTTCTTCCATGATTCTGATTGGCTTTCTTTTTTATGTGATTTGTTTCTTTTCTCTCACTGCTTGTAGAATTTTGTTCTTCTGTTGGGTTTCTGGAATCCTAACTTTGTATGCCTATATGTAGATATTTTGTGATCACAGCTAGTTGGAGTCCTATATGCCTCACTTATTTGTATGTCAAGTTCTTTTCCCCTCCTTGGGAAGTTTTCTGCCAGCACTTCTGGGAATGGTTTTTTTTTTTTTTTTTTTTTTTTTAATGTCATCTGCACTCTCTCCTGTTTCTTCCTAGACTCCAGTCACACCGATGGTATTTTTCTTTACATCGTCTAGCAGCTGCTGGATTGATTTATCATGGTCCCTTACTATTTTAAAGAAATTTTTCTTTTTCTGGTCACTAGTTGCAAACTTGTCTTCTATATCTGAAATTCTGTCCTCACATTGGCTCATTCTGCTGTGTAAACTTTCAATGGAACTTTTAATCCCCTGGAAATTTGTTTTCATCTGTTTTACGGATTCCATTTGTTTCCTATGTTGGGATTCCTACATGTTCCTCAGCTCCTCTATCATTTTATATGTGTCCACTCTAGATTTCTTAATCATGTATTGCACTATGGGCACAATCTCTGCTGTTATCTGAGAAATTATTTCTGATTTCATTTTTTCCATATCCTCTTTCTTTGGCAGTTCAAGGAGTCCAGGTGGTTGAGTATCAGATTGTTCCATCTCCTTTCCCTTTGGGGTTGCCTTTTGTGATCTGAAAGTCTGGTTTTCAAACTTGTTTAAGTGTCTTCTCATTTTTAACCGATGCAGCCTGCAGGGCCTTTCTTGAGGCAACTTTTTGCTCACCCAGTGTTCTTCAATTCTCAGCAAGCCACCAAGCAGCCTTTTCTGTGCTGCTCACTAGTACACTAATTCCTTGGTTCAGAATGGTGGCCTTCTGGATCCCTGAGATGATCTGTTTTCTGCACAGGCTTCTGGCTGGGGCCTGTGCACACTTGCGATTGTATCTAGGTGTGCCTTTGCCTAGAGCCCCTATGTACCTGTTGTCTGGGAGGGCCTTTGACTGGGGACTGTGCACCCCATTTCCTGTTGTGTGAGCAAGTGTGTCTAGGGTCCTGTGCAATTATCGATGGTATTGGGGTGAACCTCTGGCTGTTGCTTGTGCACCTGTGCAGGTCTTTTCCAGGCAAGCCCTTGGCTTGGGCAAATGTGCCCAAGCCTCTGGGGTCAGGGTGGAGCCCTGGCTGGGATCTGCTTGTGGCTGCACTGCTCTGGTCCACACTGATGCTCCCCCAACTATGTTGATCTGGTGTGCCTTTATTGCAGAGATTTTCTTCATTTTTCCAGTGGGCTTCAATTTTCATCAAGGGGCCTCATAGAGGCCGTCTTTCTGTTTTTCACTTCTGCTCTGTCTTCTGGAGCTCAGAACAATGGCCTTTATGACCCCTGCAACTCTAAGGTGTGAATCCAGGTAATGGCTTGACATAGCCATGGGGGGGTGCTGCTGGCACCCGCATGGCTCACCTCCTTGGCATTAGGGGGGCACTCTGCTGCTCTGTGCTCAGGGGTGGTGGTATGCCAGCCTGAGAGGCACACCTCCTCAGTGCTGGAGGCGGCTCTCCTCATGTCTATGTTTTTTTTTTTTTTGGTAATGGGGATCGAACTTGGGTCCTTGTGCTTGCGCAGCAGGGAGTGAAACCACTGAACTAAATCCCCACCCCAGCTATGTTTTGTTTGATCTACAAGTCTCTTATTTCAGATTGATTTTGGCATCAGGATGTATGTCCCTGCCTTTCTTCCAATTACCTGTGTTTTTAGTTGATTTTCTCTGAATAGGTTCAATGTGGGTCCTCCTCTATTCGATCATGTTGAATCCAACCATTTAGTTGTCTAAAGTTTTACTTTTATTTGGCTAAATATATATCTGTTATAGCCATTTCAGTGAAAAGAATCATGCCATGAAAATTGTCCAAATTAAAAGTCCTTTAACAGTGGGTGACCAAAAGGTGAGCTCTCACTCTTAACTTCCTTTTGGTACTGAGCAAGCAGAGAAGCCCAGTTTTTAAAAGGAAAAACCACACAATAGAATGTCATGATATCATCTTTGAGTAAGCACAGTGGTACAGAACCAGATTGCAAGTTAGATTAAAATCCAATTTTGGGGATCAGGCAGGAAATGCCTGTCTTTGTGGTTAGGCCCACATTGTAACTTGTCCCATCCTTTGTTCTTAATCACAAGACAAGATATATCCTGTTTTTTGTTCTTAACCACAAGGTAAGCTAGGTGCTGGTTAACTTATCACTTTGAACAAGCAGTCCACAGAGGAAAAGGGGTAAAGTTCAGGCACAGGCTATTGGGGGGGGGGGTTGGTTAACTCACTTAACTCATGCCATTTTTAAATTTCATCTATTGGTTCCAGTACTGTAATCTTGAGCAAGGTTCACTTCTTTATATCCTATAAATTAAGAATGCAAATTTTTTGAAAAAAGAATATAATAATGATGAGGTTCCTTAAATCATGTGTACAGTTGCCTGATATTTTGGATTACCAAAGCCCCTGATTTTTAAAAATATTAAAGCATATTAGATGTACTAAAAAGCAGTGGTTGAATGACATAGATTCTAATGTATATGAAGAAAAAAATCTGTATGGTAAATGATTGTAACAGTCAGGACTCACCAGAGTAACACATTTACATATATACATGATTTACTCTGTAGGTTTATAACGGCTGCCTGCAGAGCCAGGTATGGACGAATGCAAAAGGCCTGTCTGTGCCCTTGGAGAGTGCCTTTGGAGAATAGAACAATCTGATCCAGTCAAGTTGGAAGACCCGTAACTCACTGCAGAGTACTGTTGCAGGCTGAAGGGTCTATGCTGGAAGGCTGAAGAGTCTGAGCTGGAAAGCTAAAGAGTTTGCACTGGAAGACTGAAATGTCTAGAATGTCAGAATGCTGGGAGCCTTGACAAGGCATCACATGGCAAAGATGAGGACTGGAGCTCCTCTGAAAAAGCAAATTGAAACTTCCTTCCCCATCATCTTTTTATTGTATTGGCTGTGCTACTCAAACACAGGGTGAGTTTTCTTTGTCATATCTATTCAGCCACACCCAGAAGTAATGATAATCTAACCAGATGGGCATTTCTTACTCAAATTGACACAATAGTTAACTATCACAATGATCAACAAAAAAGGACAAATATGGGGCTCTATTAGTGTGGCTGATGTGGGTGAAACCATGTAAGCCTACAACAGATATATACCATTTAAGAACTAGAAAACTTAGATATTGTTAGAGTTTATGTCTATATATCCCTCAACTGCCTCATGCACTCATAGATGGGGCTTGGGGAGAAGGTTGGATTATAAGGATGCTATAGCTGACTTGCTGTTAAGAGGCAGGTTCTAATCAGAAAAAGTGGGCCACTGGTGCCATGACCTGAACTTATTTATCGCCTTTCCCAGCTGCTCCCTTCACTCTCCATATCCTGCCACCTTTACTTGAACAGTTTTTCCTTCCCCATACTCCTCTCCCATCCCTTTCTGCCTTTGAGCTGACCAAACATAAACTGAACCATCAACCAAAAAACCTCTCCTCCTTTAAATTGTGGATTTCAGATATTGTGTTTCAGCAACAAGAAAGTGACTAAGACAGATATCATCTAATATTTAATGACTTCATTTCATAGGTGATGGTGGCATGGGAAAATGAAGATGAAGATGTCACAGCTTTTATCTAGATGTCCCCCTAATGCCTAAGTGCTCATGAGTGGGGCTTTTTGGAGCTGGCTGGATGTAGGATGTGTGATACTGGGATTAAGAGTGTGTGGTACTAAATTAGTCCACTGATTAGAATTAGCATAGATCCACTTATGGTTTAATGGATTTACTGAAGTTAGAAACCACACCCTGTGTGTGAGTGATACCACCCCAAAGGCTTGTAGCCTGGATGGGATAAAAGGGAAAAGCAGGTTGCTTGCTGCTTCCTGCCTGCCTTGTAGATGGTTTCTCCTCTGCCATGGGCCTGTACCATACTGCCATGCCTTGGAGGGAACCAGTTATGGACTGAAACCTCTACAAACCATGAGCCAAAATAAACCTTTTTTCCTTTAACTTTGGGTGTTGGGTATTTTGTTCCAGCAATAAGAAAAGTAACTAAGACACAAGGGAATTCACTTATCCAATTGCTCTCAGTACATGACAGAACCTGAATTGGAATACAGGTCTAGAAAATTTCATATTGAAAAAATTTCAGATGAAAAGGCATGCTTTGGCAGATGTTATGAAATCATGTAAAAAGGCAGAGAATGATAGTTAATTCAATTCAGGAAGACAACATAAGGAAGCTTCTGGCAAAAAGGGAAAATATCAGGTCAATAGGGTTGGAGTAATGTCATTAATGCATCCAAATAAGAATTTTTATTTATTGTAGAAGATATTAGAAGTCATTCTGAGGATTAGTAAGAATTGTCCAGAGTCTTCGGTCCTCTGCTTGGATTACAATCTCTAACATTTACATTGCCTTCCCATCTGCTGCTCCTATTGCCTCTCACTGCTTACACAGAAAGGTTGCTAAGAACCAGAACAATGATATATACCCTACTCCATTTAAAGGAAAAGAAACCCTCTTAAGTTCTTTCATGTTAAGGATAGTGTTATAAAGTGAAGATGACAAGAGTCAGGGAGATAAATAAACCTGGTCTGTGGGTCATTAAGGAATGATGGGGAATGTTCTTAGCACTGGGAAGTGATGGGGACTATCCAGTGTTCCAGTCAGTTGCTGCCATGCATGAATATGTGTTCAGTGTTGTGAGATATTACAACTTTTCAGAAAAAAATAGAAGTTCTGATTTTTATATGACTTGTTGAATATAGTCATCATTGGACTCCTAACTCATACACACACACATACACACAAACACACACACAAAGAACACACTTTGTAAAGCTGCACAAAACTCATCTGTGGACTGGAGATATCATGTAGTTTGTCAATTTGTAACCTATGATATGAAGGATAAGAGGAAAAAGTTTCCTACATATTCCAGCACAGATAAAGCAAAAAATAGTTTTGCTGCAGAAGGACTGGAAATGGAAAGTCAAAGACTGAGGATATTTTACCTTTCATGGAAACAAATGATCTGTTATCTACACGCAAGCTTCATTTCCCAGTATTGTACCCCAAACAATTATCTGTCTTCTAATGACCTCTTTTACCTCATGTGATAATGGATTTGTCATTGTACCTAGTCTGACCCTAAAGATTCAGCTCATTACCATGGGAAGTCATTTCTATCTTTATAAATGTCTTTTAGCAATGTTTGGTAGTTTTCAAAATGTCTTGAACCTTCTTGTCTAAATTTATTCCTATTTTATGTTTTCATGAAATTGCAAATGTGACTATTTTCTTAACTACATTTTTGGATTGATCATTGCCGCAGTATAGAAATTCAACTGATTTTTGAGCATTGATATTGTATTCTTCAACTTTCATGAATTTATTTATTCTTTAAACAGGTTTTGGTAGATCCTTTTTTTTTCCATTAAGTTTCTTGGTACATTTTAGGTATACAATACAGTTACATTCATCATTGGGATCTTGTACATTTACATGATGTTTCTTGCTGCTTCTTTTTTTCCCGTTCCCCTACCCTCCCTTCACCTCTTCTACACTTCCCTATTTACGAAGACTTTGTTTCCAATTTTCTCTTTCTCATATTTTTGTTTTCCCTTCTTTCCTTTACCCTACCCCTCCCACTTCCCCTCATGTTTAGATCTTTTCTTCCTATTTTACATTACAAATTATACATTTTTTTGGTACCTGGGATGGAACTTGGGATGTTGCACTTGTGAGGCAGGCAGCAGAAACACTGAGCTAAATGTCCAGCCCCATCAATTTATATATTTTGATCCTTACATTATTTATATTTTTAGTTTTTCACAACAGAGACACAATTCAGTATTTACACGTGTGTCTTATTTATTTCACTTAAGAATATGGCCTCAATATGCATCCATTTGGCTATAAATATGTCTAGTTTCTCATTCTTTATGGTTGAGCAGTACTCTGTTTTATAAAAAAAAACCACACCTTCTTTATCCAGTCTCCAGTTGATGGGCAATTGGGTTGTTTCCAAGTTTTAGCTATTACAAACTATGCCACTATAAACATGGGTATGCATCTATCACTGTGGTATGCTTCTTTTAATTCTTTTGCAAAGAAACCGAGCACAGGAATACCTGGGTCAAATGGGACCTCTAATCCCACTTGTTTGAGGTATCTCCATATTGATTTCCACAGTGGTTGCACCAGTTTGCACTTCCACCAACAACGAAGAAGGGTTCCTTTCTCTGAACAAACCCGCCAGCGTTTGTTATTGGTTGATTTCTTGATAGCAGCTATTCTTTCTGGGGCGAGGTGAAATCTCAGCATTGTTGTCATCTGCATCTCGCAAATGATCAGTGATGTTGAACTTTTTTCATATTTATTTGCTGCTTTTACTTCTTTGTGTGTGAAGTTTCTTTTCATTTCAGATCCCCATTTTTGAATTTGTTCTTTATATTTGGGGGACCTGATTTTTTTTTTAGTTCTTTATATATTCTAGATCGTAGACCTTTGCCGGAGGAACAGCTGGTAAAATTTTTTCCCAAATTGTAGGTTGTCTCTTCACTCTGTTGGTACTTTCTCTTGTAGTGCAGAAGCTTTTTAATAAGATGAGATCCCAGTTGTTGATTCTTTGTGCTAGTTCCTGTGTGACTAAGGATTGGTTCATAAAGTCTTTTCCTATGACAATGTCTTCGAGAGTTCTACCTAAATTATCTTCCAGTGACTTTAGTTCTTCTTTTTTGATATTTAGATCTTTAATTCATTTTGATTTTAGTTTAGGGCATGATGAAAGGTAGGTGTCTAGTTTTAATCTTTGGCAAGTTGAAATCCAGTTTTTCCAACACCATTTATTAAAGAGGCTATCTTTCTTCCAGTTAGGATGGTTGGCTCCTTTGTCACAGACAAGGTAGCTGAGTATGTCTGTAGTAGTTTCTGCATCTTCTAATCTATTCCACTGCTCCTCAGGTCAGTTTCTTTGCTAGTACCATGCTGTTTTTTATCACAGTGGCTTTGTAGTATAGTTTCAAGTTGGGGATTGTGATCCCCCCTGCCATGTCTCCATTGCCTAGAATTGCTTTTGCTATTCTGGGTCTCTTCTGGTTCCAAATGAAATTTTGGATTGCTTTCTATAGTTCTGTGAAATATACTCTTTGAGATTTCAATGGGGATTGCACTGAATCTGTAGAGCAGTTTCAGAAGTATGGCCATTTTCACTATATTTGTTCTTCCTACACAGGAACAGGGGATGTCTTTCCATTTTCTGATATTCTCTTTGATCTTTTTTTTCAGAGTGCTGTAGTTCTCAATGTAGAGGTCTTTTGCTGCTTTTGTTAGATTTACTCCTAGATTTTTCAATTTTGGGGTGCTATTGTGAAAGGAATTGTTTCCGAATTTCTCTCTCACTGAGTCTGTTATTTGGGTACAAGAAGGCTACTGATTTTTGAGTGCTGACCCTGTATCCAGGTACTCTACTGAATCTGTCAGTTAAGTATAGAAGTCTCTTGGCAAAGTTTTTTGGGTCTTCCATGTAGAGTATCATATCATCAGCAAATAATGACAGTTTACTTTCTCCCTTTCCTATCTGTATTCCTTTTTTTTTCTCTTGTCTAATGGCTGTGGCTAATGTTTCCAGAACTACATTGAACAGGAGTGATGATAGTGGATATCCTTATCTTGTTCCTGATTTTAGCATGAAGGTTTTCAGTTTTTGACCATTTAGTATGATATTGGCTGTTGGTTTTTCTTAGATAGCCTTTATCAGGTTGAGATAAAGTCCTTCTATTCCAATTTCCTATAGGGTTTTTATCATGAATGGGTGTTGGATTTTGTCAAATGCTTTTTCTGCATCTATTGAGATGATCATATGGTTTTTGTCCTTGACTCTGTTAATATAGTGTATTACATTTATTGATTTACTTATGTTGAACCATCCTTGCATCCCTGGGATAACTCCGTCTTGGTGAGGGGGTGTGATCTTCTTGATGACCTTCTGTATTCTATTCGGCAGTATCTTGTTGAGGATTTTTGCATCTATGTTCATTAGGGAGATTGGGCTGTAGTTCTCTTTTTTGGGGGGGTCATTCCTTGGTTTTGGAATCAAAGTAACACTTGCTTCCAGGAATGAATTTGTAAGTATTGTTTCCCTTTCAATTTCATTGAAGAGTTTAAAGAGTAGTGGCAATAGTTCTCTAAATGTCTTGTAGAATTCAGCAGTGAAGCCATCAGGACCTGGGATTTTTTTGTTGGTAAATTTTTAATTACTTTTTCAAATTCACTGATTGTAATTGGGATGTTTAGCATTTTTGTATCTTCTTTGTTCAACTTTGGAAATTCATATGTATCAAGGAATCTGTCCATTTCTCCTGTGTTTTCCATTTTATTAGAGTACAGGTTCTTGAAGTAGGTATTGATGATACTCTGGATTTCTTCTGGATCTGTTGTGACTGCACCTTTTTCATTCCTAATTGCATGGATTTGACACTTTTGTTTCTTTTTGTTGATAAGGTTGGCTAAGGGTTTATCGATTTTATTTATTCTTTCAAAAAAAAACCTCTTCAATTCTTTGATTTTTTTTGTATTGTTCCCTTAGTCTCCATTGGTTTGATTTCTGCTCTGATCTTTATAATTTCCTTCCTTGTGTAAGCTTTGGGTTTGTCTTGCTCTTCTTTTTCTAGGAGTTTAAGGTTCAGCATTAGGTTGTTTATTTGAGCTCCCTCTGTTTTCCTAAATATGAACATTCACTGCTATGAATTTCCCTCATAGAAATGCTTCCTTTGGTATGAGGGATCAAACTCAGGATCTTGCACTTGCGAGGCAGGTGGTGGCAGCACCACTGAGCTAAATCACTGGTCTCGAGAAATACTTTCTTTGTGTTCCATAGATTCCTGTGTGTTGTATTGGCATTATAACTTAATTTCAGAAACTGTGTAATTTCTTCTTTAATTTCATCCATGACTCATTGGTCTTTCAGGAGAGTGTTACTCAATGTCCATGTGTTTGTGGATTTCTTGTGGTTTGTTATGCTATTGATGACCAGCCTAATTGTACTACTGTGTGATAATATACAGGGGATAACTTCAATTCCTTTGAATTTACTTATGCATGTTCTGTGAGCTAGCATGTGTTCTATTTAGAGAATGATCTCCGTGTAGCCAAAATAATGTATTTCTGATTTTGGGGTGGAACACTGGAAATGTCTATTAAGTCCATTTGTTCAAAAGCTTGGTTCAGTTCTAGTGTTTCATTGTTGATTTTTTTGTTTAGATAATCCATTTGTGACAGTGGGTATTGAGGTCCCCCACTACAATTGTATAAGTACTTATTTGGTTTTTCATGTCCATTAACATTTGTTTTGTATAGTTGGGGGCTGTGGGAAATTGTAGAATTCAGCTATCTAGTTGTAAGGGATGATCACAAGAAGTTTGTTAACTGAGAAAATTAAGTCGTTTCTGGGAATCTTCACAAGTCTGTTAAAAGAATGCCAGAAAACTTTAAGAGACATTGTAAAAATCTCACGGGAGAAAAACAGGTTTTCCTAGTTTTCTTATTTACCATTTCCTGGGATCAGAGGACCGCAACCCAATGACTCTATGGGTGGTAAGAGAGATACAACTCACTAGGCACATCTGTGGTGTTTGTGGTGGGCCAGTGGGCTTGATTTTGGCTAAAGTCGTCCTGCTCTCTTGATACTATCTGATAAGAAGAGGGCTGCGGTGTGCTCTTTGATGTACGGGATTGGTGAATGGAAACAGGGGACTGGTGAATTCGCCTGTTGCTTTTATGAGTCACTTAAAGTCATTTGTCACCAGAGGTTAAAATCAGAAATATGATAGCCAGAATAACTAAGTTGCTTTCCTACATGTACAAAAGCCTTGCTTCTTTCCTTTGTGATTGTCGAATAGTGCCAGAGGAATTAAACTGCTGTTCATCCCCCAGGCTATCTCCTTTTCTTTCTTTAAAAGTTGGTGCTTTCCAGGGTTTCAGGTCTCCCTCTAGAGAGACCACCAACAGGGGGCATTACTATTTGATGCATGTATATTTATGATTGTCATCTCTTCCTCTTGGATTGTTCCCTTTAGAAGGATGTAGTGACCATCTTTGTACCTCTTAATTAGTTTTGGTTTGAAATCCTCTTTGTCTGCAAATAAGATAGCTACCCCTGCTTTTTTCTGGGTTCCTGTCACATGGAGAACTGTTTTCCATCTTTTCAATTTCAGTGTATGAATTGCTTTTTGCGCTAGGTGCATTTCTTGTATGCAACATATTGATGGATTTTGCTTCTTAATCCATTCTGCCAGTCTATTTCTTTTGATTGGTGAATTGAGGCCATTAATATTGATGGTTATAACTGATATGCATTGACTTATCATTGTCATGTTATTTTCCTGTTGTTGGTTCTTTTTATTTTTTATTTTCCCCCCTCTCCTTTTAATTTCTTGCCTTGCCAGATGGATTTGCTCTGCTGGGGCTCATGGAGTTGTGACCTTCATTGTCTTTTTCTAGGATATTATTTAGAATTCCTTGGACTGCTGGTTTGATATTCATCAAGTTTCTCAGGTGTTCTTTGTCATGGAAGTATTTTATTTTCCCATCAACTTTGAAAGGTAGTTTTGCAGGATTCATCAGTCTAGATTGGAGGTTGTTTTCTTTTAGGGCTTGAATTACCTACTCCATGCTCTCCTTTACTTGAGGATTTGTGTTGAAAAGTCTGCTGTGATTCTGATTGGCTTTAATTTGTATGTGATTTATTTCTTTTCTCTAACTGCTTGTAGTATTTTGTTCTTCTGTTGTGTTTTTGGGATCTTGATTATTATATGTCTAGGTGTAGTTTTTTCATCATGCCTACTTTGAGTCTTATATGACTCACTTATCTGTATGTCAAAATTCTTTTGCTCTGTTTTCTGTCATTAATTCTGCGAACTTTTTTTTAGGTCATTTGTACTTTCTCCTGCTTTTTTGTGTACTTCTATCAGTCTTATATTATTCTTTGCATCATCTAGGAGCTGTTGGATCGATTTCTCTTGGTCCCTTACTATTTTTAAGAGATCTCTCTTTTCATTGTCATTCACTGCCATCCTGTCTTCTACATCTCATATTCTGTCTTCACATAGGCTCAATCTGCTGCAAATACTTTCAATAGAGTTTTTAATCTCCTAGATATCTGTTTCAATCTGTTTCATGGTTTCTATTTCTTTCCTATGCTAGACATTCATGGTTTCCATCATGGTCCTGAACTCATCTATTTTTTTTATCTGTTTATGTTCTAGAGTCTCTAATCATGTCTTTCATTCTGCTCACCATCTCTGTAATTATCTGGGAAATTATTTGTTTTGAATTTCTCTACAGCTTCATTAATCTGTTTTGTTACTTCCTGTGCTATCAGTTCAGGGTGTCCAGATGGTTGATTATCAGACTTTTCCACCTCATTTCCCCCAGAATTTGCCTTTGGTAGTTGGAAGTCTGGATTTGTGCCTTGGTTCAGTGTCTTCTCAATTCTATTTTTGTTTTTGGTACTCTTTTTGGTTTAATTCCTGGGTTGATACTTCAATATTGATAGCATCTTTGTTGGTTGTATTTAGAACCCTTATGGAATGATTGCTTCTCAGCAGTGTTTTTCCAGGTATAGCTGGTCTTTAGGTTTTGAGTCTCTAATGACTCTGAGGAATCTCATTTTCATTATACCAGGAAGGACAACTGAGTAGATCAATAACAACACCTTAGCCCAAGTGATAAAATCAGCAATGACAATACCATCAAGCACAGCTTACAAAATGACAATTTGTGGTAGTTATTAATCTGTCACTTGTAACCATGTGAATTAAATCAAAATTGAGGCCCAGCTCAAAATATGTTTATAGTGAATAAACTCTTCAATATAGCAATGTTCCCCATTGGGATGGGGACTTAGAAGGAGTTGGGGGAGGGGGTTAAATACATAGAAGTATAGGGACAGGTTAGAAGTGAGACCAGAGAACACAGGAAGATCATAGATCATGCAAACTCTAGGAAACTCTTGAAGACAAGAGGAAAAGAAAGAATGAAAAAACAAAGATGAGAACAGAACAACCTAACAGCAATAGGGAAGCTAGAAACTGTAGTCACTTTCCTTTAAAACTAATGACAATTGAGAGAAGGAAAAAAAGAGTACAAATGAAAAAGATGAAATTTGAATTAGGGCAGGAACAGGAACAAAAAGAGAGATAAAGATCAAGGTGGGAGAGTGAGAGAGTGAGAGAGAGAAAAAAAAGTAACAGAAGAAAGAAAAAAAATTGAAAAGAGAAGAAAAAATTAAAAAATAAAGATTAAAAATAAAAGAAAAATAATTTCAAAAACAAAAAATAAAAATGAAGGGCCTTCTTCAGGGTATGTCTCTCCTGTCACAATAGACAACATGGTCAGCAGTGTGCAGATCTACGTCAATTAGTCTCAGCAAGCCAGCAGCAGTCCTCTGAGATTCAGGCAGATTTCTGGCTGAAAGTCCCAAGTTGAGCTCTCTGTCCTCCTGGAGGGTTGAACTCTGCAAGGTTCTACTGCAGGTTCCAGCTGCCCTTCCCCTGAAGATAGTCCAGGTTCTGATGGGAGGTGGCGATCCCTCCAACTTACCAACTGTGATGGTGTGGTGTGTTTTAACTGCAGAGATTTCCTTCACTTTTCCAGTGGGCTTCAATTTTCAACAAGGAGCCTGAGAGAGGTTCTCTTCTATTGCTCACTTCTGGTCTATCTTTTGGAGCTCAGAACAATGGTCTCTATGACCCCCTGGGCCTCTGTGGTATGGATCCAGGTACTGGCACAGGCCAGAGGCCAGTGGTTGGGGGGGAACTGGGGTGGTGGGTCCAGCTCCACTCATGGGAGGCCCAGGTGGGTGAGTGGTGCTAATGGCAGCATGTGCAGCTCAGCTCCTTTCCTATCTGCTCCTTACTCAAGCAGGTTTTGGTAGATTCTTTTGGATTTCCAACATATAAGATCATATCATCTATAAAGACAAATATTTAATCTTTTTTCTTTATAGCTCAGATGCCTTATATATTTTTTTTCATAACTGCTGTGGCCCGAATATTCTACCCCTGTGTAGAATAGAAATGGTAAAAGTCAGAATTCTTGTGTTCCTGATTTTAGGACAGAAGCTTTGAGTTTTTTCACCATTAAGTATGTTAGGTGTGGGTTTTTCATAAATGTGCTTTAAAAGAATGCTCTTTTCTATTTGTAGGTTAGTCCTTTTAAAATAAAAGAATGTGAGTTGCTCAAAGAGGTAATTAGTACTAGCAGAGTTAAGTTTGTTTTAAAGATATTTTGCTCTGAGACTGAACTGATGCAACCACTTTAGTGTTAACTCACAACATACGATACTAACAGTTTAAGATGATGAGTAAGGATTTTGGGGCGTAACAACACAGAATCATTGACAACATGGGGAAAAAGAGTTTTAATGAAACATAATTGATGAAAGTCACGTTTAAATGATGTATTAATTTTTGAAAGCTAACATAAAAAAGTCTATAAACTCAAAAAACAGAAATTTATCCTTTCATATTATTTTTTCTCCTTAAATTCTTTTATTGGTACACTTTAGGTATACACTACGCTTACATTTATCATTGGGTGCTTGTACCTGTACATGATGTATCTTGCTTCTTATTTTTTTCCCCATTACCTGTGCGCTCTTCATCCCCTTCATGCTTCCCTATTTACAAAGACTTCATTTCCATTTTTTTTCTTTTCTCAAAATTTTTCCTTTCCCTTCTTTCCATTCCCCTTCCCCTCCCACCACCCCTACTCCTTTGGAAATTTTCCTATTTCAAAGTATCAAATACTCATTATTAATCCTTTTAATCCTCATTTACACTTTAGTTTCTCACACTAGAGAAACTATTCGGTATTTACACATGTGTGTCCTATTTAATTCCCTTAAGAGTATGACTTCCATATGCATCCATTTAGGTCTAAATGACCCTAGTTTCTCTTTTTTATGGCTGAGTAGTACTCCAATTTATTTTTTAAAAACTACATCTTCTTTATCCAGTCTCCAGTTGATGGGCAATAGGGTTGTTTCCAAGTTTTAGCTATTACAAACTATGCCACTATAAACATGGGTACACATCTATCACTGTTGTATGATTCTTTTAATTCCTTTGCAAAGAAATCCAGCACAGGAATACCTGGGTCAAATGAGACCTCTAATCCTACTTGCTTGTGGTATTTCCATATTGATTTCCACAGTGGTTGCACCAGTCTGAACTCCCACAAACAATGGAGAAGGATTCCTTTCTCAACAATCCCCCACCCGCATTTGTTATTGGTTGATTTCTTGATAGCAGCCATTCTTTGGGGATCAGGTGGAATCTCAGTGTTGTTTTCAACTGCATCTCTCAAATTCCTAGTGACGTTGAACATTTTTTCATATATTTATTTGCTGCTTTTACTTCTTTGTGTGAGAAGTTTCTATTCATTTCAGATGCCCATTTTTGAATAGGGTCTTTGAATTTGGTGGGGGGGTCTGATTATTTTAAATTCTTTATGTATTATAGATAATAGTCCTTTGTCTGAAGTACAGCTGCTAAAAATTTTTACCGACATTGCAGGTTTCTCTTAGCTCTGTTGGTGGTTTCTCTTGCAGTGCAGAAGCTTTTTAATAAGATGAGATCCCAGTTGTTGATTCTTTCTGCTAGTTCCCGTGCTACTGAGGTTTTGTTCATAAAGTCTTTTTCTATGCCAATGTCTTCAAGAGTTCTACCTAACTTATCTTCCAGCAACTTTAGTGTTTCTGTCTTGATATTTAGATCTTTTATCCACTTCGATCTTAATTTAGTGCATGGTGAGAGGTATGGGTCTAGTTTTAATATTTGGCAGGTTGAAGTCTAGTTTTTCTAACACCATTTATTAAATAGGCCCTTTCCTCCAATGAGGTGGTTGGCTGTTTTGTCAAAGATGAGGTGGCTGAGTATGTCTGATGCTGTTTTGGCATCTTCTAATCATTTCCCCTGATCCTCGGGTAGGTTTCTTTTTCCAGTACCATGCTGTTTTTATCACAGTAACTTTGTAGTATAATTTCAAAATGGGAATTGTGATACCCCCTGCCATGTCTCTGTTGCTTAGAATTTCTTTTGCTATTCTAGGTCTCTTCTGGCTTCAAATGAATTTTTGGATTATTTTCTCTAGTTCTGTGAAGTATATTGTTGGAATATCAATCAGCATTGCATTGAATCTATATAGTAGTTTTGGAAGTATGGCCATTTTCACTATATTGGGTCTTCCTACCAAGGAGCAAGGGATGTCATTCCATTTTCTTGTATCCTTTTCAATGCCTTTTTTCGGAGTGCTGTAATGTTCAGTGTAGAGGTCTTTTGCTTCCTTTGTTAGATTGATTCCTAGATATTTCATTTATGGGGGTGCTATTGTAAAAGGAATTGTTTCCCTAATTTCTCTCTCAGTGAGTCTGTTATTTGTGTACAAGAAGGCTATTGTTCTTTAAGGGTTGAACTTGTATCCAGCTACTCTACTGAATCTGTCAGTTAAGTCTAGAAGTCTTTTGGCAGAGTTTTTTTGGGTCTTCTATGTAAACTATCATATCATCAGCAAATAATGACAATTTAACTTCTTCCATTCCAATCTTTATTCCTTTTATTTCTTCCTCTTCTCTAATTGCTGTGGGTAATGTTTCCAGAACTACATTGAACAGGAGTGGTGACAGTGGGAATCCATGTTTTGTTCTTTATTTTAGCATGAAAGTTTTCATTTTTTCACTATTTAGTATGATGTTGGACTTTGGTTTTTCCTAGATAGCTTTAATCAGGTTGAGATATAGTCCTTCTATTCCAATTTTCTGTGGGTTTTCTTCCCATTAAGTTTATTGGTACATTTTAGGTATAAAATACAGTTACATTCATCATTGGGTCTTGTACCATTACATGAGTATCTTGGTTCTTATTTTTTTCACCTTCCCTTGCCCTCCCTTCACCCCCTCCCTTCTTCCCTATTTCCAAAGACTTTGTTTCCATTTTTTTCTTTTCTCATATTTTTTCTTTTCCCTCTTTTTCCTTTCCCCTACCACTCCCGCTTCTCTTGCTCCATTAGACCTTTTCTTCCTATTACAAAATATCAATTGTATATTACTTAAATTACAATATCAAGATCTAGGAGACATTACCACAGATTTTATATAATTTAAAAGGATATAGAAAGCATATTACAAAAATCTTTTTTGAAATAAATTTGACAATTTCTAAGAAGTACCTTGGAAGACAAATTAATGAAACTAACTCTGGAGGAAACATAAAATTTGAATAAGACCTACTAAAGAAAGTATATTCCTAGCTTGAAAAGCTACCTATGTGACAACAGCAGGCATATATACATTTTAACTGATAAATTATATCAAACAATTAAAGCAGAAAAAAGAAGGAACACTTCTCCCCTCATTTTAGGAAATCAACATTGTGCTAATACTAAAACTGGATAAAGAAAATAGAAGAAAAATGTATGAACATAGATAGAAATTTGTTTAACAAAACAAACTATTAGAAGTCAGATCTGGCAGTAGGTAGAAAGTGGTTTTGTAATAGGGATGACAGTATTGGTTCAGCATTGGAAGATCCATGCCAAAAAGTCATCACTTTAACAGAGGAAAGGAAAAAGCCATATGATCCTGTCACTAGTTGGAGAAAAAGTATTGGACTAAAATCTACACCTGTTCGTGGTAAAAGCTATCAGGAAACTAGAAGTAGAACAGAACCTTCTCAACAGATTAAAGATATGTACTCCATACTTCCAGTGAGAACACTTTATATGAATGGAGAAGATACAATGCTTTCTCCTTAAGGTGGGGAACAAGGGCAGATATACTTACTCTTTATCTGTCCATTAAACTTTGAATCCTAGGCCAAACAAAAATAATCTGGCAATAAAATGACACAATTAGGATAGGATTGGCAAGGTACAAGCAAAAGCTTCATATGTAGATGAAATGATCACCTACAGAGAAAATACTAAGAAATCTCTAGGAGCCCCTAGAACTTGTACTTGAATTTAGCAGGATTGGAAAACACAAGGTATATATAAAAATTCAGGCCTGTGTATACTTGCTATAAATGAAGAATTGGATATTGAAATTTAAAAGTTATGTAGGAGTACAAAGGACAAAGAAAAGTGAAAAAAACCCCAGTGTTGGTAGATGTTTAGTACCTAATTTTAAGGCTTTTTCTAAAGCTACAGTAATCAAGGCAGTGTTGGTGTAAGGAAAGATATATAGATCATTGGAATAAAACAGAGAATCTAGAAATAGAACCACACATATATGGTCCACTGAGTTTTGAAAGATTATTTAACATTAGCATTTTATAGAATATAAACTCAATTCAAGAGCCTAGGAAGAGATAGTGTTTTTAGCAAATGGCACTAGAACACCTGGTATCTGTATATAAAAATTAACCTCAACCTCTTATTTCCATACATGAAAATAACTTGAAGGGATCTATGAACCTAAATATGAAAGCCTAGAAGTATAAAACTTTATGAAGAAATTATAAGGGAAAATGTTTATGAATTCAGGGTAGGCAACAACTATCTAGGATACAGAAAACATGATGTGTAAAAGAAAAAAATTGATAAATGAGATTCCATCAAAATTTAGAACTTTAAATGACATCATTAAAATGAAAAGTAGTCTTTAAACAGACCATATTTACAATGCATATAACCTATGCCCAGACTATATAAAGAACTCTTACAGCTCATTAATAGACAACCCAATTAAAAAGTAGACATAAGATGATAAACAGCTAGTATAGCACAAGGAAAGTTGTGCAACTCTAGAATCAGAAAAATACTAATCAGTACAATAACAAGATTGAATTATACCTTCATTAGGGAGATGAAGTTGAAAGTGCTAAAAGCCTTGTCATGACTTTTTCCTTTTGTTGGATTCTCCCCCTATGTGTTTAATTTGTCACAACCAATGGATCCATTCTGCTGGGCTTCCTGGGGTTGTGATCCTCATTGTCTTTTCCTAGGGTATGGTCTAAAATTTTTTTGAGTGCCGGTTTGGTATTCATGAAGTTTCTGAGGTGCTCTTTATCATGAAAGTATCTTATTTCTCCATCAATTTTGAAAGATAGCTTTGCAGGGTACATCAATCTGGGTTGGAGGCTGTTTTCCTTTAAGGCTTGAAATACATCACTCCAAGCTCTTCTTGCATTGAGGGTTTGCATTGAGAAGTCTGCTGTGATTCTGATGGGCTTTCCTTGGTATGTTATATGTTTCTTTTCTCTCACTGCCTGCAGAATTTTGCTCTGTTGTATTTCTGGAATCCTAACTATTATATGCCTATGTGTAGATTTTTTTTGATCAAGGCTAGCTGGAGTCCTATATGCCTCACTTATCTGTATGTCATGTTCTTTTCTCCTGCTTGGGAAGTTTTCTGCCATCACTTCTGTGAACAGTTTTGTTTTTTTTTGTGTGTCATCTGCACTCTCTCCTCTTTCTTCATCGACTCCAATAAGTCTTATGTTATTCTTCTTTTCATCATCTAGCAGCTGGTAGATTGATTTCTCATGTTCCCTTACAATTTTAAAGCAATTTTTCTTTTCCTGGTCACTAATTGTAATCTTATCTTCTATATCTGAAATTCTATCCTCACATTGATTCATTCTTCTGTGCAGAATTTCGATGGAGTTTTTAATCTCCTGGAAATCTCTTTGCATCTGTTTTATGGATTCCATTTTTTTCCTATGTTGGGCTTCCATCTCAGATCCTCTATTTTTTTAATCTGTGTCCTCTCTAGATTTATTACACATGTCTTGCACCATGAGCAAAATCTTTTCTGTTATCTGAGTAATTATTTCTGATTTCATTTCTCCCAGCTCCTCTTTTTTTGCCAGTTCAGAGAGTCCAGTTGTTTGAGTATCAGACTGTTCCATCTCATTTCCTTTTGGGGTTGCTGTAGATGATCTGGAAGTCTGTTTTTGAGGCTTGTTTACGTGTATTCTCATTTCCACCGGGGGGGCGGTGAGGTGCTTCTGGCACCCATGTGGCCCTTCTCTGCCCTAGGAGTGTGGGATGGCGATGGGGGAGCTTCCTTCCAGGTGCTGAGATCGGCTCACTTTCTCTGTCCTAGGAGCATGGTATGGTGACAGGGAAGCTTCCTTCTGGGTGCTGGGACTGGCTCACCTTCTCTGCCCTAGGAGAGTGGGATGGTGGTGGGGGAACTTCCTACCAGGTGCTGGGACTGGCTCACCTTCTCTGCCCTAGGGGCATGGGATGGTGGCAGGGGAGCTCTCTGTAGGGTTTTTATCATGATGGGTCTTGAATTTTGTCAAATGCCTTTTCTGCATCTATTGAGATGATCATATGTTTTTTGTCCTTGACTCTGGTAATATAGTGTATTACATTTATTGATTTATGAATGTTGAACCATCCTTGCATCCCTGGGATAAATCCGACTTGGTCAGGGTGTATGGTCCTCTTGATGACCCTCTGTATTCTATTTGGCAGAATCTTGTTGAGGATTTTTGTAGATATGTTCATTAGGGAGACTGGCCTGTAGTTCTCTTTTTGGGTTGGGTCTTTCCCTGGTTTTGGAATCAAAGTAACACTTGCTTCCAGGAATGAATTTGGAAGTATTGCTTCCCTTTCAATTTCCTTGATGAGTTGAAAGAGTAATGGCAATAGTTCTTCTTCAGATGTCTTGTAGAATTCAGTAGTGAAGTCATCAGGAACTGGGGGTTTTTCTTGGTAAATTTTTTTATTACATTTTCAATTTTACTCATTGTAATTGGAGTGTTTAGAATTTCTATATCTTCTTCATTTACTGTTGGCAATTAATATGTATATAGGAATCTGTCCATTTCTTCTGTGTTTTCCATTTTATTAGAGTACAGGTTCTTGAAGTAGGTATTGATGATCCTCTGGATTTCTGCTGCGTCTGTTTTGACTTCACCTTTTTCATTCTTAATCATATGGATTTGAGCCTTTTCTTTCCTTTTTTTGATAAGGTTGGCTATAGGTTTATTGATTTTATTTGTTCCTTCAAAAAATCAACTCTTTGATTCATTAAATTTTTGTATTATTCCCTTAGCCTCCATTGCACTGATTTGTGCTCTGATCTTTATAATTTCCTCTCTTGTACAAGCTTTGGATTTGTTATGCTCTTCTTTTTCTAGGAGCTTGAGGTTCTGCATTAGGTTATTTATCTGAGTTTTCTCTGTTTTCCTAATATGGGCATTCACTGCTATGAATTTCCCAGATAGAACTGCTTTCACTGTGTCCCATAAAGTCCTGTATGTTTTAATGGGATTATTATTTACTTGTAAAAATTGTATAATTTCTTCTTTAATTTCCTCTGTGAACCATTGGTTGTTCAGGAGGGTGTTATTCAATTTCCATGTGTTTGTGGGAGTTTTTTGGTTTCTTATGCTATTCCCCTCCAATTTCATTGCACTATGGTCTGATAATATACAGGGGGTAATTTCAATTCTTTTACATTTACTTAGACATGTCCTATGAGCTAGCATCTGACCTATTTTGGAGAATGACCCATTTGCAGTGAAAAAGAATGTGAATTCTGTTTTTGTGGGGTGGCACCCTCTGTAAACATCTATTAAGTCAATTTGTTCAATAGCTTGGCACAGTTCTAGAATTTGATTGTTAATTTTTTATCTAGATGATCTGTCTATTTGTGATAGTGGGGTATTGAGGTCCCCCACTACAACTATATTAGTGGTTATTTGGTTTTTCATGTCCATTAATATTTGTTTTGTATAGTTGGGGGCATTTGTATTTGGTACATATATATTTAGGATTGTCATCTCTTCCTCTTGGATTGTTCCCTTCACAAGGATGTAGAGACCATCTCTGTCTCTCTTAGTTTGGGTTTGAAATCTACTTTGTCTGCAAATAAGATTGCTATGACTGCTTTTTTCTGGGTTCCTGTGATGTGGAGAGCTGTTTTCCATCCTTTTACTTTCAGTCTATGAATTTCTTTTTGAGTTAAGTGTGTTTCTTTTATACAGCATATTGCTGTATTTCTCTTCTTAATCCATTCTGTCAGTCTATTTGTTTTGATTCATGAATTGAGGCCATTAACACTGATGGTTATAATTGATAGATATTTACTCATCCTTGTCATGATGTTTTGGTGTTGTTGGCTCTTTTATTTCTTATTTTTTTACCCCCTTTCCTTTTAGTTTCTTACCTTGCCTGATGGCTTCCTTCTGTTGGGCCTCATGGAGTTGTCATTGTCTTTTGCTGGGATATTGCTTAAAATTGTTTGGAGTGGTGGTTTGGTGTTCATGAAATTTCTCAGATGTACTTTGTCGTGGAAGTATCTAATTTCCCCCATCCATTTTGGAAGATAATTTTGCAGGATACAAAGTCTAGGTTGGAAGTTATTTTCTTTCAGGGCTTGAAATATGTCACTCCAGCCTCTCCTTGTTTTGAGGGTTTGTGTTCAGAAGTCTGCCAGGATTCTGATGGGCTTTCCTTTGTAGGTGATTTGTTCCTTTTCTCTAACTGCCTGTAGGATTTTTTCTTCTGTTGTGTTTCTGAGATGTTGACTATTATATGTCTAGGTGTAGATTTTTTTTATCATGACTAGTTGGAGTTCTATATGCCTCACTTATCTGTATTTCAAGTTCTCTACCTCTGTCTGGGAAGTTTTCTACTATTACTTCTGTGAACAGTTTTTTTATGTCAATTGTACTTTCTCCTATTTTTTCTTGGACTCCTATCAGTCTTATGTTATTCTTCTTTGCATCATCTAGCAGCTGCTGCATTGATTTCTCATTGTCCCTTACTATTTTTAAGAAATCTCTGTTTTCATGGTCCTTAAGCTCAATCCTGTGTTCTATATCTGATATTCCATCTTCAGATTCTCTTAATCTGCTCTGCATGCTTTCAATGGAGTTTTCAATCTCCTGAATATCTGTTTGAATATGTTTCATGGATTCCATTTCTTTCTTAGGTTGGGCAATCATAGTTTCCATTTCTTTCTTATGCTGGGCATTCATGGGTTCCAGAATGTTTCTGATTTCATCTATTTTTTTTTTTTATCTGTTTCTGTTCTAGGACCTCTAATCATGTGTTTCACTCTGTTCTCCATCTCTGTAGTTATCTGGGAGATTATTTCTGTTTGAATTCTTCTAGAGCCTCATGCATATGTTTTGTTACTTCCTGTGCTATCAGTTCAGGGTGTCCTGGTGGTTGTTCATCCGATTTTTCCACATCATTTCCCCCATAATTTGCCTTTTCTGGGGTGAAAGCCTGAGATTGTGCCTTGCTTAAATTTCTTCTCATTTTTGTTTTTGTTACTCTCCTTGGTTTAATTCCTAGGTTGGTATTTCAAAATTGCTTATTGTAAGTATCTTTGTTGCTTGTGTTTAGAACCCTTGTGGAATGATTGCTTTTCAGAGTTGTCTTCCAGATGTAGCTGGTCTTTAGGTTTTGAGACTCTAATTACTCTGAGGCTATCTCATTTTCATTATACCAGGAAGGCAATCACAACATCTTAGCCCAAATGATACAATCAGCAACACCATAACATCAAGCTCAGCTTAGAAAATGACAATTTGTGGTAGTAATTAATCTATCACCTTTGTGTGAATTAAATCAAAACCGAGGACCAACCCAACATATGTTTATAGTGAATAAACTTTTCGACATAACAACTTAACCCTTTGGGATAGGGAGTTAGAAGGACTTGGGGAGGGATAGACAGACAGGTAGAAGTAGCAGGAAAGGTTAGCGGTGAGTCCAGAAGACACAGGAAGATCATACAAATTCTAAGAAACTGTTGAAGACAAGAGGAAAAGCAGAATGAAAGAACAAAGACATGAACAGGACCAACTAACAGCAATAGGGAGGCTAGATACTGTATTTACTTTCCTTTAAAACTAATGATAATCGAGAGAAGGAAAAAGAGAAGAAAAGAAAAATAAAGGAAAAATCTGAATTTGGTTCAGAAAGGAACAAAAATGGAGATGAAGAGCAATGTGGGACAGCAAGAGACCAAGAGAGATAGAGAGAGAAAGAAAAGAGAAAAGAAAGAAAAAAAGAAGAGAAATATAAAAATTTGAAAAGAGTAGAAAAAAATAAAAATTAAGAATTAAAAATAAGAGAACAAAAATTTTTCTTTTTTGCAAATAACAAAAAATAAAAATGATTGGCCTCCTTCAGGGTATGTCTCTACTGTCACAGTAGACAACGTGGGCAGCCGTGTGCAGATACAAGTCAATGAGTCTCAGCAAGCCAGTAGCAGACCTGTGAGATTCAGGCAGATTTCTGGCTGCTAGCCCCAAGTTGAGGTCCATGTCCTCCTGCAGGGTTGAACTCTGCAAGGTTCTACTTCAGCTTCCAGTTGTCCTTCCCCTGAAGAGAGTGCAGTTTCCGATGGGAGGTGATGATCCCTCCAATTTACCAAGTACGGTGGCCTGGTGTGCCTTTATTGCAGAGATTCTCTTCACTTTTCCACTGAACTTCAGTTTTCATTGAGGAGCCTCAGAGCGGCCCTCTTTCTGTTGCTCACTTCTGCACTATCTTGTGGAGCTCAGGACAAGGGCCTTTATGATCCCCTGTGCCTCTGTAGTGTGGAACTAGGTAGTGGGAGAGCCAGGAGGCCAGAGGCGGGGGGTGGGGGATGATGATGAAGGGGGGGTGCGAGACTGGGCTATGCAGGCACCACGGGGCTAAGTGGAGTGCAGAAGTGGAGTACAGGGATGGAGCAGGGGCTCCAAGCCATGCCAGGGTCCTCCCCTCTCACATTTTTTAAGGCTAGAAAACTAGTGCTCAGTGTAAGCTCAATTCATTCCTTTTGGAGGTTCTAAGGGAGTATTTGTTCCCTGCCCCTCTCCTAGCATTTGGTGCTTTGGTAGCAATCTTTTGTCTTCTTTGATTTACAAATACATCAATTCAATCTCTTTCTGACTTTCAGTATTCTCCCTGTACCTGTCATCTTTCCACTGTGCTTCTATCTCTTTTCTCTCTTCTTTGTATAAGGACACAAGTTATATTGGATTAGGGTATGTCATGGCTTGTGTCTAGGCGTTCCTCTAAAGCCTCATGCAGTCATGGGTGGGGCTTTTCCAGAAGGGGCTAAATCTAGAATATGTGATTCGAGGCGCAATGCTAAGATTAAAGGTGCTAGGATTAAGAGTGGGTGATTACTAAATCAGTCCACTGATTGATTTTCCACTGCCCTAATACTGGTAGCTTGCTTAGAATATAAGGGATGGAAGAGGCTTGTCTTGTCCCTTGCTTTGTTACCTTTTGCTTGGTATGAACTGTTTCTCCTCTGTGATGCCTGTCTACCATGCCACACTGCCTTAGAGACTGCAGAATATGGACTGAAACCTCTAGAAACTGTGAGCTAAATAAACCTCTTTTTCCTTTAACTTGTGTGTGTTGGGTATTTTGTCTCAGCAATGAGAAAAATAACTAAGACAGGACATATCCTTATATTCTCATTTTAATTATACCTATGAAGACACTATTTCCACATAAGACTACATTCACAGGTATGATTGGATGACTAGGACCTCAATTGCCAAGTTCGGGCCAGGAAACCCTGTTAGAGAGATGAATGAAGACACAGACAGATAATATCTTTGTTGGGGTGACAAGGGACTTCATCAGAATGTAGAGAAGCTCCAAACTGGCTCAACCCATCAGATTTATTGAGGAATGACAAAGGCATAGAATTCTGCTGAACACAGATGTTTGTTTTAGATAGCAAGGTAGGCAAACAAGGCATGGTGAAAATTTGGCTGAATGATTAACTTTTATCTGATTGTCCCCTGGGGAGCTTCCTTATTTTCCCCAGAAGGCCTATCTCTACACTAGTTGGCAAAACTTCCCTTCTTCAAGACATTTCAGCTCCTCAGAGTTAGCAGTCTTCAATCTCCAAAGTCAACCTGAGCAGACATTGATCCATTGGGAGTTGCAAGGAACTCCACACTCAATATATTTTGAGGAGACAATTCAGCTAACAACATTTGGTTGGAATACAAAAAGGATGGTAGGAGGAGAATCTAAAACATTGTTTAGCAAATACTTTCACAAGTAGAGGAATAGAAAGATTAATAGGACCGAGATAGTTTTTGTTGGTTGTTTTAATTATTTATTTTATATTTAAAATATGAAAATATTTATATTGATGAAATGATCTGGCATTAGAATGAAACATCAGTGATATGAAAGAGACAGAAAAATTGCTGAATCAATGACTTTGAATGAGTGAAAGAAAATGAGATCTTGTGAACAAGTGGATAGTCTGGCCTTAGTTAAGAATTTAGACAGTTCATCATAATAACAGGAGGGAAGGCTGCATATATAAGCACTGATTATGGTAGGTGGGTCCATTGAGTAACAGAAGCTTGTGAAATGATTCTCCTCAAAATTTTAGCTTCTCATTTCCTGGTTATATTCTCTGAGGTGTTAGAATGCACATTTACGAATGATTTTTAAATTACTTTAGAATTAAAACTTGTTGCATTAGTTATCTATTGATGCATAATATTTTTCATAGTTTCTGTGGGTTAAGGTTTCTCACAAGGTTCAAATCAAGGTTCTGATCTGGGCTTGTCTAGGAAAGGACTTACTTACAACTCTTGTTGACAAGATTCAGTCTTTCAAGGTTGTTGAATTGAGGGGTTTAGTTCCTCAGTTTGTCAGGCTGCTGGCTGGACTTCACCTTCAGTTTCACACTACGTAGCAACCTGCTTTAAATTGTGCAAACTGAGAAGGCAATAGTGACAAGTGAGACAAAAGTCACAAGTATAGAAATGACATCATCTTTCTTCTACTCTATTAGCTAGAAGTACCCTCGAGGAGAAGCAGTAATATGATGATGAAAATATCAGAAGAAAAGAATTACAGAACTATTTTAAAAGTGTGCCTATCACAGTCAATTGTTTTGCTTAAGATTCTTCTTGTTTAGCCTAGTTTCCAGGCAATGATCTAGTTTGACTACAATCTCTGAGATGTGTTGTCTATTCTATAGAGTAAAAGTATTTTTATACTTGCTCAGTTGGTGTCAGGTAGGTAAAAGTAGAAAATGTCCCTGGAGACAACCTAAATAACCTAAAATATAATATTTACATTTGGTAAAATACTACCAAAATTTTCAAGCCATCCAAATGTGGAGATTTTTCTAAATGGTCTCTTCTGTATTCTATGGAGTTTTAATAAATCCCGCCCATTTTACAGAATTTATACAAAAAAGTAAAGAAACACTGATAAAATGAAAATTTCCCCCATGAGCTAATTGTATGCATTTTCAAAATCTAAAGTGAATAGATAACATTTTTTTTCAGATAAGGTGTATATCACAGAAGATTCCAGGGTAAATCATGTTATTTGACTGGAGAAAAACTTACTATGATCAGTCAAACTATATTTTTTAACGTATCAAGACTGAGCCTCAATGAGTATTTAAGAATTCTATTTCCTGCAGATTGATTTTTTAATTAATTATAATGGTAAATTTAAGGTATACAGTATAATGACATTCATTATTGGAAATTTGCACCTTTACATAATCACTCTTGGTTCTTATTTTCTCCCCATTCCCCTACCATCCCTTCAACCCCTCCACCCCTCCCTATCTACAAAGACTTTGTTTCCATTTTTTCATTTCTCGTATTAATTCCATTTCCTTCTTTCTTTCCCTCTACCCTTCCCATATCATCGTCCCCTTGGCACCTTTTCGGCCTATTTCACATTATCTATTATACGTTTTAGTCCGTATTTGTACTTTTAGTTTCTCACACTAGAGAAACTATTCGGTATTTCCACGTGTCCTATTTATTTCACTTAACAGTATCGCCTCAATGTGCATCCAATTAGCTGTAAATGTCTCTAGTTTCTCATTGTTCATGGCTAAGAAATATTCCATTTTATAAAAAAAAAACACATTCTCTTTATCCAGTCTCCAGTTGATGGGCAATTGGGTTGCTTCCAAGTTTTAGCTATCACGAATTCCGTTGCTATGAACATGAGCACACATATATCATTTTGGTATGATCCTTTTAATTCTTTGGGGAAGATACCCAGCAGTGAAATAGCTAAGTCAAATGGGACTTCCAGTCCTAGTTCTTTGAGGTATCTCCAAACTGATTTCCACAGTGGTTGCACTAGTCTACATGCCCACCAGAAGTGGAGCAGGGTTCCTCTTTCCCCACAGCCCCAACAGCATTTGTTATTGGTTGACTTCATGATAGCACACATTCTTTCTGGGGTGAGGTGAAATCTCAGTGTTGTTTTCATTTGCATCTCTTGAATGACCAGTGATGTTGAACATTTTTTCATATATTTGCCATTTCTACTTCTTTGTGTGAGAAATGTCTGTTCATTTCAGATGCCCAGTTTTGGATTGGGTCTTTAAATTTGGGAGGTCTGATCTTTTTAAAGTTCTTTATAGATTCTAAATAGTAGACCTTTGTCTGAGGGACTGCTGGGGAAAATTTTTTCCCACATTGTGGGTTGTCTCTTCACACTGTTGGTGGTTTCTCTTGCTGTGCAGAAGCTTTTTAATAAGAAGAGATCCAACTTGTTGATTGTGTGCTAGTTCACAGGCAAGTGAAGGTTCGTTCATAAAATCTTTTCCTACACCAATGTCTTCAAGAGTTCTTCCTAACCTCTCTTCCAGCCATTTTAGTGTTTCTAATACTTTAATTTTTAATCCATTTCTATTTCAGTTTATTGCATGGTGAGAGATATAGCTATAGTTTTGATCTTTGGCAAGGTGAAACCCAATTTTTCCAACACCATTTATTAAAGAGGCTATCTTTCCTCCAGTGAGGGTGTTTGGCTCCTTTGTAGAAGATGAGGTGGCTGAATGTACCTGAAGTTGTTCCTGCATCTTCTAATTTGTTCCACTGGTTGTCAGGTCCATGCTGACAACTAGCATGCTGGTTGCCAGTACTATGCTGTTTTTATCACAGTAACTTTGTAGTATATTTTCAAGTTGGGGATTATGATACCCCATACCTTGTCTTTACTGCCTTGTATTGCTTTTGCTATTCTAGGTCTCTTCTTGCTCCAAATGAAGTTTTGTATTGTTTTCTCAAAGTCCATGAAGTATGCTCCTGGGATTTCAATTGGGATTGCATTGAATATATAGAGCAGTTTCAGAAGTATGTCCATTTTTACTATGTTGATTCTTCCTACCCAGGAGCAAGGGATGTCTTTCCATTTTCTGATATACTCTTCAATCTCTTTTTTCAGAGTGCAAAAGCTTTCAGAGTAGAGGTCTTTGATGTCATTTTTTAGGTTGATTACTACATATTTCAATTTTTTGGATGCTATTCTGAAAGGAATTAATTGCCCTATTTCTATACCAGTAAGTCTATTGTTCGTGTAGAGGAAAGCTATCGATTTTTGTGCGTTGACCTTGTATCCAAATACTTTACTGAATTTGGTTATTAAGTCTAGAAGACTTTTGGTGGAGTTCTTAGGGTTTTCTATATAGAGTATCATGTCATCTGTAAATGATGACAATTTGACTTCTTCATTTCCTGTCTTTATTCCTTTTCTTTCTCTTGTCAAATTTCTTTGGCTAATGTTTCTTAAAACTATATTAAAAAGGAGTGGTGATAGTGGACAGCCTTGTCTTGTTACTGATTTTAGTGTGAAGGATTTCAGTTTTTGACCATTTAGTATGATATTGGTGTTGATTTTACATAGATGGCCTTTATCAGATTGAGGTAGAGTCCATCTATTCCAATTTTTTGGATAGTTTTTATCATTAGTGCATTTTGGATTTTGTAAAATGCTTTTACTGCATCTATTGAAATGATCATATGATTTGTCCATGGTTATATTAATATAGTGCATTACGTTTATTGATGTGCATATATTGAACCATTCTTGGATCCCTGGGATAAATCCCACGTGGTCAGGGTGTATGATCTTCTGCATTCTATTTGCCAGTATCTTATGAAGGATTTTTGCATCTATGTTCATTAGTGAGATTGGCCTATAGTTCTCTTTTTCACTTGTGTTTTTCTCTGCTTTGGGGATCAAGGTGATGCTTCCTTCCAGGAATGAATTCAGGAGTATTGTTTCCCTTTCAATTTCATTGAAGAATTTAAAGAGTGGTGGCAATAGTTATCTAAATGTCTTGTAGAATTCAGCAGTGAAGCCATTAGGGCTCAAGCTTTTCTTAGTTCATAAGTTTTTAATTACATTTTCAATATCATTGATTGATATTGGGTTGTTTAATATTTTTAGGTATTCTTTGTTCAACTTTGGTAATTCATACATATCTAGGAATCAGTCCCTTTCTTCTGTATTTTCCATCTTATTGGCGTATAGGTTCTTGAATTAGGTATTGATGATCCTCTGGATTATTGCTGGGTCCATTGTAATTTCATCCTTTTCATTCCTCATTGCATGGATGTGGGCCTTTTCTTTCCTTTTTCTGATAAGGTTGGCTAAGGGTTTGTCAATTTGGTTTATTCTTTTGAAGAACCAACTCTTGGTTCATTGATTTTTTGTACCATTCTCTTAGTCTCCATTGCATTGATTTGTGCTCTGATATTTATAATTTCCTCCTTGTATGAGCTTTGGGTTTGTCCTGGTCTTCTTTTTCTAGAAGCTGGAGGTTCAGCATCAGGTTGTTTAATTGGACTCATTCTGTTTTCCTAACATGAATATTCACTGCTATGAATTTCCTTCATAATACGGCTTTCATTGTTTCCCATAGATTCTAGTATGTTGTGTTGTCATTGTCATTTAATTGAAGGAACAGTCTGATTTCTTCTTTAATTTTCTCTGTGACCCACTGGTTATTCAGAAGTGTGTTGCTCAATTTCCATGTGTTTATAAAATTTGTGCAGTTTCTTTTGCTATTGATCTCCAATTTATTCACATTATGGTCTGATAATATATGGGAGATAACCAATTCCTTTGCACTCACTTAAACATGTTCTATGAGCAAGGATGTGGTCTATTTTGGAAAATGAACCATGTGCTGCTGAAAAGAGTGTGTAATCTGATTTTGTGGGGTGCAATACTCTATAGACATCTGTTAAATTTATTTGTTCAAGAGTTTGATTGAGTTCTAATATTTACTTGTTTATTTTTTGTCTAGTTCATCTATGTATTTATGACAGTAGGGTATTGAGTTCCCCCAATAATATTGTATTAGCTCTTATTTGATTTTTCATGTCCATTAGTATTCGTTTTATATATTTGGGCACACTAAGGTTTGGTGCATATATATTTATGATTGTCATCTGTTCCTCTTGGATTGTTCCTTTTATAAGAATGTTGTATTCTTCTTTGTCTCTCTTAATCAGTGTTGGTTTGAAATCCACTTGATCTGCAAAGATGGTAGCTATTCCTGCTTTTTGTGCAGTTCCTTTCACATGGAGTAGTTTTCTACCCTTTAACTTTCAGTCTGAATTTCTTTTTGAATTAAGTGTGCTTCTTGTATGTGGCATGTTGTTGGTTCTTGCTTCTTGACCCATTCTGCCTCTCTATTTCTAATTCACTAATCAGTGAATTGAGACCATTAGCATTGATGGTTATAACTGATACATAATGACTTATCATTGTCATGACTTTTTGTTTTTGTTGGATTCTCCCCCTTTGCATTTAATTTCTTGTCATGCCCAATGGATTCATTGTGCTGTGCTTACTGGGGTTGTGATCTTCATTGTCTTTTCCTCAGATAATGTCTAAAATTTTTTGGAGTTGCTGGTTTGGTATTCATGAAGTTCCTAAGGTTCTCTTTGTCCTGAAAGTATCTTATTTCTCCATCAATTTTGAAAGATAGTTTTGCAGGGTACATCAATCTGGGTTGGAGGCTGTTTTCCTTTAGGGCTTGAAATACATCACTCCAAGCTCTTCTTGCCTTGAGGGTTTGTGTTGAGAAGTCTGTTGTGATTCTGATGGGCTTTCTGTTGTAAGTGATTTGTTTCTTTCCTCTAACTACTTGCAGAATTTTGTTGTTCTTTTGGGTTTCTGGAATCTTAACTATTATATGCCTATGTGTAGATTTTTTGTGATCACAGCTAGTTGGAGTCCTATATGCCTCACTTATCTCTATGTTAAGTTCTTTTCCCCTGCTTGGGTACTTTTGTACCAGCACTTCTGGGAATGTTTTTTTATGTCATCTGCACTCTCCTGTTTCTTTCTTTATTCCAATTACTCTGATATTGTTCTTCTTTGCAAAGTCTAGCAGCTGCTGGATTGATTTCTGGTGGTCCCTTACAATTTTTAAGAAATTTTTCTTTTCCTTTTCACTAGTTGCAATCTTATCTTTTATATCTGAAATTCTATCCTCGCATTGGCTCATTCTGCTGTGTAAAATTTCCATGGAGTTTTTAATCACCTGGAAATCTGTTTCCATCTGTTGTGTGGATTTCATTTTTTTCTTATGTTTGGATTTCATCATGTTCCACACCTCCTCTATTATTTTATCTGTGACTGCTATAGATTTATTAATCATGTCTTGTACCATGGGCACAGTCTCTGATGTTATCTGAGAAATTATTTCTAATTTTCTTTTTCCAGGTCCCCTTTCATTGCCTATTCAGAGTGTTCAGGTGGTTGAGTATGAGATTGTTCCATCTCATTTCCCTTTGGAGTTCCCTTAAGTGATCTTGAAGTATGGTTCTGGGAGTTATTTACATGTCTTCTCATTTCAACAGGTGCAGCCTACTGTGTTTTTGTTGAGGTGACTTTTTGATCACCCAGTGGTCTTGAATTCTCAGCAAGCCACAGAGCAGCCTTTACTCTGCTGCTCACCAGTACACCAATTCCTGGGTTCAGAGTGGTGGCCTTCTAGATCCCTGAGCTGACCTGTTGTCTGGGCAGGCTTCTGGCCTGGGACTGAGCACACTTGGAATGGTATCTAGGCATGCCCTTTCTGGGGACCCTATGTAGCTATTGTCTGGGAGGCCTTTGGTTGGGCGCTGTGCACCCCAGTTTCTGTTGTCTGCACAGGCTTTGGCTAGGGTATACTCACTCTTATCAATAGTAGGGCAAGCCTCTGGGTATTACTTGTGTCTGTACAGCTCTTCTCCAGGCAGGTCCCTGGCTGTGGCTGATGGTATAGCCTGCCTCTGGCTGAAGCCCATGTGCCCTTACAGCCCCTTTCTGGGTGGGCCTTTGGCTTGGGTGGGTTTGTCTGAGCCTCTGGGGTCAGGGCAGAGCTCTGGCTGGGATCTGTTCACAGCTGCGCTGGTATGGGCCACAGAGCTGCTCCCCAGGATCTGCCTGCATTTAGGGATAGAAGGGTGGGCCTCAGGTGGGAGCCTGAGTGCCCATGCAGCTCCTCTCTGGGCAGTCTCCTGGCCTTGAGTGGTGTACCAGAGCCTCTCATGTTGGGGTGGAACCCCCAGCTGGGATCCACCTGCAGCTGCACAAGTCTGGGCCACACAGCTGCTCCCCAGGATCTGAATGCACTCACCGATGGAATGGCAGGCTTCAGGTGGGAGCCCACATGCCTGTGAAGCTCCACTCTGGGCATGCTCCTGGCCTCAGGGGGTGTGCCAGCAGAGCCTCTCCAGGTTGCTTTTTATTGCCCCAAAGACTTTGCTTATTATTCATTTTCCATTATATCAATGTCAATTGTTTCTTTTTGTGTTCTCCCATTGGTGACAAGTAATTCAAATAGAAAATTGTTTATTGCATGTGCAGAGGAACACATAAATAAAATGTCAGGAAGCTTGTAACTTTTACAAATATCACCCAGTAAGGGAAATCTTGCCCTTAAACCTCAGTGCATCATTGATTGTGTAAGTACTCTTTCTACTTCCTTTCAGGTTAGGCATACTGAAAATAGTCCTTTACTTTTCCTTGAATATTCTTGATGGAATTCATCTTTTTCTCTTCTCCTTTTAGACAGTGCTCTTACAATAGAAGTTTTTGGAAAAATGTGAATATTGTAGCCTAGTGTATATGTTTTGGGTATATTTTTTGTGTTTGAGAACTTCTATTGGGAAAAAAATCAAAGAATTTTGGTTAAATTTCATTAAACTAGATGTATGATTTAGATCTAAAATGTCCCCAAACATTTCATGTGTTCAGAGTTCGGGCTTTTAGAATGTGATTGGATCGTGGACACACTAAGAATAGAAAATGATCTCCTAAGGGATGACAGTAAGGATATGTGTCTTCAAATTGGTGCTTTCTCCAAATCAGACCACATACTAGTCTATAATGACTACTTAAATAATTTTAAAAGAATCAAAATCACTCTATTTATGCTATCCAATCATAGTACACTGAAACTAGAAATACATCACAAGAGAAACCACAAATTGTTACAAACACATGGACATTAAATAACACACTCCTGAGCACTAAATGAGTCAAAGAAGATATAAAAGATGAAATTAAACATCACTTAAAATCAAACAATAACACCAGTACAATGTATCAGAATCTATGGGACACAATGAAAGTAGTTATTAGAGGGAAAATTATTCCTGTGATTGCTCTTGCTCACATTACAAAACAGCAATCTCATATAAACAACCTAATTATGTACTTAAAGAAACTAGAAGAAAAAAAAAGAAACTAGAAGAACATGAACAGTCCAAATCTAAACCCCAAGGACTGAAATCATAAAGATCAAAGCAGAAATTAATGTAATTGAAACTAAAAAGGAATACAATAACCAGTGAATCAAAGAGCTGAATCTTTAAAGAAAAACAAAATACACAAACAAGCAAACTTACAAAAAGAAGGATTGAAAAGATCCACATCAGTATAAAAAAGTGACCCACATCACTGCATTTAGAAATGAAAAAGGATAAATCACAACAAATACTGTCAAAATACTGAAGATCATATTAGTCACTACTACTATGAAAAATTCTATTGCAACATACTGGAAAATCTTAACGAAATGGCCAAATACCTACATATATATAAATTACCACAACTGAATAAAGTAGACATAAAAAATCTGAGCAATTCAACAACAAACAATGAAATTGAGGCAACAAAAAACTATTAACTAAGAAAGTACAGGGCTTGATGGACTCAATGCTGAATTCTACTAGACCTACAGTGAGGATATAATGCTAGTACTTCTAAAAATCTTCAAACAAATTGAAAGGGAAAGAATACTTCTAAACACACTCATCACAGCTACCATTACTTTCATTTCAAAACCAGACAAAGATTAAACAAAAAAGGCAACTAGCTTAGTCTAATTAATGAACAAGATGCAAAAGCCCTCAACAAGATATTGGGAAATAGAATGTAACAAATCCTCAGAAAGCTTATACACCATGACCAAGTAGGTTTCATGCCAGGAATAAGGAGTGATTCAACATATAAAAAAAATCAATAACTGTAATACACTTCCTAAACAGCAGCAAGGACAAAAATCATATGATATTAATAGATGCAGAAAAAGCTTTTGACAAAACTCCAATATCCACTCATGATTAAAACCCTGAAGAAAATAGTTATAAAAGAACCTCCTCTCAATCTGATAAAAGCCAATTATAACAAATGTATTGCCAAAATCATTTTTAAAAGGGAAAGCTAAACTCTTTACTGCTGAAAACAGGAACATTATAAGGATGTTCACTATCAACAATCCTGTTAAATATACTACTCAAAATTTTAGCCAGAGCAGTCAGACAAGAAATAACATAGATATGTATAGAAAAGGAAGAAGTCAAGTTATCATTATTTGTAGATGACATGATCCTTTACATAGAAGAACCAGAAATTAGAACAAAAGACTCCTAGACTTAATAACCAAATTCAGTAAAGCAGCAGAATACAAAATCAACACAACAAAATAGTGTTTTTGTACATCAAAATAAAAAAGAAACTAGAAAAAAATGATACAATTCACTACAGCATCAAGAAAAGTTAAATGCAGAGGAATTAATCTAAGTAAGGAAGTGAAAGATATCTACAATGAAAACTGCAGAACTCTGAAAAAGGAGATAAAAAATAAGACATTATACTCAGCACAGAGGAGGAGGCCTCTGGGCCTCCATAGCACTGCTCCTGGCACAGAGCAGGAGGCTTCCTGGCCACTGTACCAACACTCCCAGTGCAGAGGAGGTAAACCAAATGGGTACCAGCAGTACCTCCCCATACCACATCCCCATAGAAATGTGAAGACACATAAACAAGCCTCAAAACCAGACTTTCCAGATCACCTAAAGCAACCTGAAAAGGAAAGGAAATGGAAAAATCTGATACTCAACCACATGGAGTCCCTGAACTGGCAACAAAAGAGGATCTGGAAAAAATGAAATCAGAAATAATTTCTCAGATAACAGCAGAGATTGTATCCATACTGCAATACATGATTAATAAATCTAGAGAGGACAAAGATAAAAAAAATAGAGGAGCTGAGGAACATGATGGAGTCCCAACACATAAAACAAGTGGAATCCATAAAACAGATGAAAACAGCTTTCCAGGAGATTAAAAGCTCCACTGAACGTCTATGCAGCAGAATGAGCAAATGTGAGTACAGAATTTCAGATACAGAAAATAAGATTGTAATTAGTGAGCAGGAAAAAAAATTTCTTAAAAATAATAAGGGCCCATGAGAAATCAATCCAGCAGCTGCTAGACGAAGCAAAGAAGGATAATGTAAGGCTGATCAGAGTCAATGAAGAAACAGTAGAAAGTGCCAATGACATAAAAAAACAGTTCACAGCAGTGATGGCAGAAAACTTTCCAAGCAGGGGAAAAGAACTTGACATACAGATAAGTGAGGCATATAGGACACCAACTAGCTGTGATCACAAAAAATCTACACATAGGCATATAATAGTTAAGATTCCAGAAACCCAGCAGAACAACAAAATTCTGTAAGCAGTTAGAGGAAAGAAACAAATCACATACAACAGAAAGCCCATCAGAATCACAGCAGACTTCTCAACACAAACCCTCAAGGCAAGAAGAGCTTGGAGTGACTCATTTCAAGCCCTAAAGAACACCAGCCTCCAACCCAGATTGATGTACCCTGCAAAACTATCTTTCAAAATTGATGGAGAAATAAGATACTTTCAGGACAAAGAGCACCTTAGGAACTTCATGAATACCAAACCAGCACTCCAAAAAAATTTTAGACATTATCCAAGGAAAAGACAATGAAGATCACAACCCCAGTAAGCACAGCACAATGAATCCATTGGGCATGACAAGAAATTAAATGCAAAGGGGGAGAATCCAACAAAAACAAAAAGTCACGACAAGGATAAGTCAATGCTTATCGGTTATAACCATCAAGGTTAATGGTCTCAATTCACTAATCAAAAGAAATAGACAGGCAGAATGGGTCAAGAAGCAAGATCCAACAACATGCTGCATAAAAAAACACACTAAATTCAAAAATAAACACATAGACTGAAGATTAAAGGGTGGAAAAAAATACTCCATGGGACAGAAACCTCCCAAAAAGTAGGAATGGATATCTTCTTTGCAAACCAAGTGGATTTCAAACCAAGGCTGATTAAGAGAGACAAAGAAGGACACTACATTCTTGTAAAGAGAAAATCTAGGGGGAAGACATGCCATAAATTTATATGCACCAAACAGTAGTATGCCCAACTGCATAAAACAAATGCTAATGGACATGAAAAATCAAATAAGGACTAACACAATAGTGGTGGAAGATGTCAATGCCACATTGTCACAAGTAGATAGATCAACTAGACAAAAAATAAAGAACAAAATATTAGAACTTAATCAAACTCTTGAAAGAATGAATTTAACAGATGTCTACAGAGTGTTCCACCCCATAAAATCAGATTATACATTCTTTTCAGCTGCACATGGGTCATTCTCCAAAATAGACTACATAATCACTCATAGAAAATGTTTAAGTACAAAGGAATTTAAGTTATCCTCTGTATATTATCAGACCATAGTGCAATGAAATTGGAGAGCAACAGAAAAAGAAACCACAAGAATTTCACAAAAACCTGGAAAATGAACAACACACTTCTGAAAAATCAATGGGTCACAGAGGAAATTAAAGAAGAAATCAGACAGTTCCTTCAATTAAATGACAATGACAATACAACATATCGGAATCTATGGGACACAATAAAAGTAGATGAATGAGGGACATTCTTAGCAGTGAATACACATATTAGGAAAGCAGAGCAAGTACAATTAAACAACCTGATATTGAATCTCAAGCTTCTAGAAAAAGAAGAGCAGGACAAACCCAAAGCTCATAGAAGGGAGGAAATTATAAATATCAGAGTAGAAATCAATGCAATGGAGACTAAGAGAATGATACAAAAAATCAATGCAGCCAAGATTTTATTCTTCGAAAGAAGAAACAAATTGACAAATCCTTAGCCAACCTTATCAGAAAAAGGAAAGAAAAGGCCCAAATCCATGTAATTATGAATGAAAGGAATGAAATTACAACAGACCCAGCAGAAATCCAGAGGATCATAAATAACAATTTGAGAACCTATACTCCAATAAGATAAAAAACTCAGAAGAAATGGACAGATTCCTAGATAAGTATGAATTATCTAAGTTGAACGAAGATCTAAATATTCTAAACAGCACAATATCAATGAAATTGAAAATGTAATTGAAAACTTACCCACTAAGACAAGTCCAGGTCCTGATGGCTTCACTGCTGAATTCTACAAGACATTTAGAGATGAACTATTGCCACTACTCTTTAAACTCTTCAATGAAATTGAAAGGGAGGCAATACTCCCAAATTCCTTCCTGGAAGCAAACATCACCTTGATTCCCAAAACAGAGAAAGACCCAACCAAAAAAGAGAACTATAGGCCAATCTCACTAATGAAAAAAGATTCAAAAATCCTTAATAAGTTACTGGCCAATGGAATGCAGAAGATCATCCAGAAGATCATACACCCTGACCAAGTGGGATTCATCCCAGGGATCCAGGTATGGTTCAACATATGCAAATCAATCAATGTAATACATTATATCAATAGAGCCAAGGACCAAAAACGTATGACCATACCAATAGATGCAGGAAAAGCATTTGAAAAAATCCAACATGCATTTATGATAAAAACCCTACAAAAAATGGGAATAGATGGTCTCTATCTCAAACTGATAAAAGCCATCTATGACAAACCAACCTGCAATATCATACTAAATGGTCAAAAACTGAAATCATTCACACTAAAATCAGGAACAAGACAAGGATGTCCACTATCACCACTCCTGTTCAACATAGTTTTGGAAACATTAACCATGTCAAGTAGACAAGAGAAAGAAATGAAGAATAAAGATAGGAAATGAAGAACTCAAATTGTCATTATTTACAGATGATATGATACTCTATATAGAAGACCACAAGAACTCCACCAAAAGTCTTCTAGATATAATAACCAAATTCAGTAAAGTAGCTGGATACAAGGTCAACACACAAAAATCAATAGCTTTCCTCTACGAACAATAGACTCCCTGAGACAGAAAGAGGGCCAACATTTCCTTTCACAATAGCATCCAAAAAACTGAAATACCTAGGAATCAACCTAGGAAAAGAAATCAAAAACCTCTTCTCTGAGAACCATAGCACTCTGGAAAGAGAGATTGAATATGATATCAGAAAATCGAAAGACATCCCTTGCTTCAGGGTAGGAAGGATCAACATAGTGATAATGGCCATATTTCCAAAACCGCTATATAGATTTAATCCAATTCCAATTGAAATCCCAGCTGCATACTTCACGGACATTGAGAAAACCATCCAAAAATTCATTTGGAACATGAGACTTAGAATAGCAAAAGTAATTCTAGGTAAGAGAGACATAGTAGAAGTTATTACAACCCCCAATTTGAAACTATACTACAAAGCTACTGTGATAAAAATAGCATGGTACTGGCAAAGAACAGACTGGAGGACCAGTGGAACAGATTAGAAGGTGAAGAAACAACTCCAGTCTCACTCAGCCACCTCATCTTTGACAAAAGAGCCAAACACCCTCACTGGAGGAAAGATAGCCTCTTTAGTAAATGGAGCTGGAAAAATTGAGTTTCAACTTGCCAAAGATTAATACTAGACCTATATCTCTCACCATGCACTCAACTAAAATCAAGATGGATTAAAGATCTAAATATCAAAATAGAAACACTGAACTGGTTGGAACAGAGGTTAGGTAGAACTCTTGAATACTTTGGTGTAGGAAAAGATGTCATGAACAAAACCTCAGTTGCCTGTGAACTAGCACAATCAACAAGTGTGATGTCTTCTTCCTAAAAAGCTTCTGCACAGCAAGAGAAACCACCAACAGAGTGAAGAGACCACCCACAATGTGGGGAAAAATTTTTACCTACTGTCCCTCAGACAAAGGTCTACTATCTAGAATCTATAAAGAACCAAAAAAATCAGACCTCCCAAATTTAAAGACCCAATCAAAAAAGGGGTATGTGAAATGAACAGACATTTTTCAGACAAAGAAGTAGAAATGGCAAATAAACATATGAAAAAATGTTCAACATCACTGGTCATTCGAGAGATGCAAATGAAAACGATGCTGAGATTTCATCTCACCCCAGAAAGCGTGGCTGCTATCATGAAATCAACCAATAACAAATGCTGTTGGGGCTATGGGGAAAGAGGAACCCTACTCCACTGCTGGTGGGTGTGTTGACTGGTGCAACCACTGTGGAAATCAGTATCAAGATTCCTCAAAGAAGTAGGACTGGAAGTCCCATTTGACCCAGCTATTCCTCTGCTAGGTATCTTCTCCAAAGAATTAAAGAATCATACCACAGTGATATATGTTCACCCATGTGTAGGGGACAGGGGAAGGGGACGTTACCAGAACCTCTGCAGTTAGTCCTGGTCTCCTGCGAGCCACGGCAGCACACGGCGAATTACAGGAAAGGTAGAAAAATGAGACCGAGAAGAAGCTGAGCTTTGGGTCTGATCAGTGCTGCTCTGGGCAGCAAAGACAAAAGCCCCCAGCTTACCACACCTTTTATTCAGTACATCGGGAGAAACAAATGTAACAGATGACTTGCAGAGAGTTCAATAGTTCACATTGGGATAAACAAGGTGTAACGGAAGGCTTGCAGAGAGTTCAGTACATCTCCGGCAAACAAGATGTTAATCAGTCCAAGAACAATGAGGAACTGAGCAGATGTTTGTTCTCCCAGGCTGTTTCTTGTCCTGGAGAATCACAGCATCACTGGATCACTGAAGTCTCAGTTGTGACCGGAGGCCAAACTGGAGTTATTCTGTAGCTGGGCTGTAGGCAAGAGAACTAGGCTAACCAAATGATTTATCCCTAGAATTATGTAGCATTGCTCCCAACACCCATGTTCATAGCAGCACAGTTTTTAATAGCTAAAACTTGGAAGCAGCCCAATTGCCCATCAACTGGAGACTGGGTAGAGAAAATATGTTTGTTTTTTCATAAAATGGAGTACTACTCAGACATAAAAAAATGAGGCATTAGTGATATTTATAGATCAATGAATGCACATTTAGGTGATACTCTTAAGTGAAATAAATAGGACACACATGTGTAAATAGCAAATAGTTTCTCTAGAGTGAGAAACTGAAAGTGTAAAAAAGGACTAAAAGGTATAATAGATAACGTGAAATAGGAAGAAAAGGGGCAAAGGGGAAGGGGAAATAGTAAGGGTAGGGGAAATGAAAGAAGGGAATGGAATATGAGAAAATGAAAAAATGGAAACAATGTCTTTGTAAATATGGAGGGATGGTGGAGTTGATGGGAGGGCAGGGGAAGGGGGAAAAATAAGAAGAGAGATTATGTAAAGGTGCAAATATCCAATGATGAATGACATTATATTGTGTACCTAAAATGTACCAACAAATTTAAATTTTTTAAAAAAGAAAATAAGACATTATAAAATCAAAAGATATTCCCCCTTCCTGGTTAGACAGAATCAATATTTTCAAAATGGCCATACTCACAAAATTGATATATAGATTACCTCATTAATGTAGGCCATCATAGCAATTAAAAGGCAAAACTTAATTCCAGGTGCAATTAGCTTGAATACAATCAAATTATAGGGCCCCCAATTTTCTAGTGTTATGTTATAAGCAAAATGAATAACAGATTGGTGCATTGGCATGAAGTCTACCTTAAACCTTGATAATATTCTGTGGGCATGCATGGATGAGAACATACAGGAATGTTTGGTTCTGGAAGGCACTTCCCAGACTTTGAGGAACCGGGAATCCAGCAGTATTAATAAAGACCTGATGGCAAGCCACTGTAGGTATAAGCTTGAACCTGACCAAGGGGTGATGAGGATGAAAAATAAAGAGAGAAATAGGTTAAAATCTGGAGGGCCAGGGGGTTCATGTCTCCCTTCAACATAGAGTCCCTAATGACTGGCACACCTTGCTTTTTATTCACTCAGACACTGGCGCAAGCAATTAGGGTTTCACAGGTTTCATCTGTCTCCCACCCTCCATGGTACTTCTTCAGGTAAACAACTTATCTTTAGGTGTTTTTTTACTTTTCACTCCAGTGCATTAGGATGCTTGCATGCCCTCTTAGTGCTCACGGGGGAGGCCAATTAGGTCTTATTCTTCCCATCTGGTCTTCCATATTTCCCTGTTTTTTGTTTTATAATAACTGTAGTTTGAAAATCAATCATTGGTGTTTGTCCCTAGGTGAAGTATATGTTTCCATAACAACTATACCTCCACCCACAGTCATAATGTATCTATTCTAGCTCTTTTCAGGGCGTAACCCTCTTTGACTGCTTATAGTATGACTAACTCTCCCCCCTCTGGAGCAGTACCCCTTAATTGCCAATAGTGGGTGATGGGCACAGACTTCCCTAACTACTTTCTGCTGAAGAGGGGCATTGTTGTGATCAGCAGAGATACCTTTTACAGGGTCTAGTCAAAGGGTCCTGGATAGATGCCAGGAGTTCTCATCTCAGGTAGGTGCTGAACATGAACAAGTCTTTCCTCCTCATGAGTAGTTTTCTTCAGTTGTCTGGTGAGGAAAAGCTTTCACTGTTGAGAGCAGAGTCAAGTTCCTCCATAGATGCATCATGGGGAGGACTTCTCCATTGTCTTATGCTCCTAGAGGGCACCCACACTTTTTGCCTGTTTCTTGCAATGACACAAGAAAATCCCTGCCCATTTTCAGAGTAACTGAACCCTCCCATTTTCCTGTTTCTGGGGACTGCCATAATACTTGCACCTTCTCACTTTACTCATGCTCTTGTACTTTTGACCAATGTAATTCCAGTCTCTAAATGATTAGTGATATTAACTACATAGGTGAAATTGCATAAAATGTTAACAACTTCTGCCAAAGTACATTTTAATATGGCAATCACAGCAATCAATTTTGATCTCTGAGCCAAAAATCCAGGGGTAGCAATTGTCTAGTGATTTTTCATAGGCTAGTAAGCAGCAAAACCTCAAGAAGATCCATCCATAAAATAAGTTGAAGCATTCATAAGAGGAGTTGTCTTGAGTATTTCTAAGTAAAATGAACAAATGATAATACAGCTGTATAAACTTAGCTGAAGGATAATGATTATCAGAGTTAGTGGCAGGAACAGAGAATGCAAAATAAGGTTGGTCCTGTGGGCTTAAAGGGATAATAAAAAGCAATCCTTAAGATCAATAACTATCATAGGCTAGTACCATGGAACTGCAGTGTTTACAGATATGCCCTGTTTTGCCATAATGAAAACATTGTATCTTTGAAGAAGCCCAATTTTGTTTAAGCCAAACATTGCTTGGGCAGAGGACTTAGGGCCTTTGGTACCCATATCTTGACACACTTTCAAAGAGGTTCTGAGCTTTTTAGAAGCTCAGAGAGCCCCAAGTGCTTGTTTATAGTCAATATTTGTATTCTCGAAAGCCACCATGATTTCTGCAGCTTGGGCATGCGGAACTTGTCATCAGACGGCTTCCTGCAACCTGGCTAAAAAATGGACATAGGGTGCACCAGGGCCTTGTAGAATGTATAAGAAGAACTGAGTGGGAATACTGTCTTCAGGAATAGTTATTCAGGCTTGTTTCATTATAATAGCCATTCGGTGATATGCCTCATCTGGTAGTGTTAGTTGTGCAACTAGATCTGAGTACAGACCTGTTCCCATCAGCATTTCTTCCATAATTTCTGGGTGTCTTGCCACCTGATTCTGGCAAGCTAACTAACTCTTGAAAGTTAACATAAAAAGTTAAGTATTTCCCTGTGGAAAGGCAGGACATAACTAAATGCTTAATATCTAAAGAAGTCAAGCATACAGCTCCTAGTATTGACTCCAATAAGCCTATATTGAAAGGTCCTTGAAATCCATTGTTCATGACACTGGATTTTAATTCTTTTAAGCAAATTATACTGTAAAGGATTGTACTCATGAAGATTTTCTTACAGATTATTAGGATCAGGATGAATAGTAATTGGAAATGCACACATCCCAAAAGGCTATCCATTAAGCGCAGCCTGTCTAAATAATCTTTGATAAGGAGACACTACTATCTCAACCACGATAGAGGAAGAGAAGGGGATCTAGGCTCTTCACCCTCATCTTCATCTTCTCTCAAGGGTACACTAGGTGTAGGATGTTCTCTCCCTGTTAAAGGGAAAGAACCATAGGAATAAAGCTCCACATGGAGAAAGTTTTAGGGGATATAGGATAGCCCTGGGTACAAGCATGCTCCAAACCCTCTTAATCCCAACTCTGTACATCAAATGTACCATCTGAGCAACCAAGAACCATGTCTGATAACATCTTGCAACATCTGAGAAATTAACTAGATAGTAACTTGAGCACAAGACTGGCACAACAGAATTTCCAACAAAGGGATATAACACTGTACTTTAGGCAACGAATTCTGCCATATTACACTAGCTGACTCTATCACACACACTTATGTTTCTTTACTCTCATTTTCTTTTCTTTTTGTCATTTTCTTTTTTCATCCAGAACCTCTCCATTGCAACAGTCTCCATCACTGATTCATTAGACTTTTCACCCGGGCAGACTTCCTTGACCAGGTCCCTGTTCGGATGCCACCTGTGGGAATCAACCAATAAACTCGAACCTGACTAAAGGGTGAAGATGAAAAATAAAGAGACACAGGAACAGATTAAAATCTCGAGGGCCAGGGGGCTCATGTCTCCCTTTGACATAGAGCCCCAAATGACTGGTGCACCTTGACTTTATTCACTCAGACACTGCCATAAGCAATTAGGGTTTCACAGGATCCATCTGTCTCCCACCTTCTACTGTACTTCTCTGGGTAAGCAACTTAACCTCAGGTGTTTTCACTTTTCCTTGCAGTGTGCTTGCATGCCCTCTTTCTAATCAGTGCTCACTGAGGAGGCCAATTAGGCCCCATTATTGCCATATGGTCTTCCATAGGCCCCCTCTGTATGATTGGGCCCAATGTAAATGTAATTTATAAAACATTGGGGATAAAAGGGAATACAATAAGAGCTATTAATGACATTGGAGAAAAACCAGAAAATTCTTAAGTGTAAAGTATCATTCATGAGATAGTAAATGCAGCTATTAGAGCATCCAGAGTGGCCACAATCCATACCACAGTTCCTTAAAGGGCTAGGAGATGTTTGTCAGGCCCCACCAGCAAAACAGGTAACGTTAGAAGAGAAGGGAGTTTCAAGATCTTTCCAAGTGACTAAATAAAAAATAAGAAATGTAAGTATATGTGCCCAATATATTCAGCCACTTACTTTTTGGTGTACAGCTGAACAGAAGCAGAATAAAAGAGTACACTTTTACCTTGGCCATATTTATACGTAACTTGTGCTACCATTGTCAGGAAAAGGTTTTCTGGAGTCAAAGCAATGCCAGTGCTTTTCAGGGTTTGCTTGGCTTGAGCAGTGAGTGTTTTAATTTCTGCCCAGGTGGGTCCCAATGATTGTGTTGCAAAGGGCATTGGATCCATTCTCTTCAACTTGTTGCAAATCCTTGGAGGGGGTTGAAGAGCCATCTCCTGTAGCTCAGGGATGGGGTTGCTTCTCACCACTGCCACATGATATGGATGAACAGCCTTTATGGAAATCCTGAAAAGGCCTGTGGGTGATAAGATGGCTATCCTCTCCTCCAGATTAACAATTATGTTTCAGACAGTCATTTTGGGCCCAAAAGATGGTGACTGTAAAGGATCAATAGTTTTGGCCTGTCCTTTACAGGAATTAAGCAAAACCTTCTCAATCACAATTTTAAAAGTTTAAAATAAATAGTAGTTTAGGTTCTTGTTCTTGTCAATGAAGTTTCTTCATCATTCTACTTGTTTTTGTTTTAATAATAGGGTTTTGAGGAACCTATTGGCTCATTACACTATTGCTTGACCTGTAGGTTATATGGTATACCTGTGATATGTTTAACATGCCAGAGTTAAAAGAAAACTCAAAGAGAACTGAAAATGTAGCCAGGGCCATTATCAGTCTTAATTTGTGAAGGCAATCACATTACAGAAAAACATAAGAGTAAATGACATTTAACATGTTTTATAGTTTCACCAAACTGCACAGAGGCATAGATGTAACCAGAATATGCTTACAGGAACATGAATGGATTTAAGTTTTCCAGAAGACTCATAGTGAATCATGTCCATTTGTCAGATTTCATTACTTTTTAAACTACAGGGATTAACATCTATATAAGGACTGTTTTTGGCATCCAGGGAAAGTGCAAATAATTTCATGGGCCTGCTTAGGTGTAAGATTAAAAATGAATGAGTGTTTTAGCTCATTGGTGAAAAAATTAATGTAAAGCAAGAGCCTCCTCTACAAAATTGGAAAGCATAACAAAAGTTTCAGCATGAGTGTTGCCCTCATGTTAAGAGGCCAGAGAGATTAGAATGACAGTATATGTAACATCAAAAGTTGTAGTATAGTGTCCAATCAATTCTCACAGGTATCTAACATGTGGAAGAGAATTTCATCATTACCATTATAAATAAGGATGGTTTTAATAACTTGTAGTGTTTTCATAACACATGCTGAATCAGTGACAATATTAAGAGGTTGATTAGGGAACTGTTCGTTCTTTTTTTTTTTAAGAATATTAAATTCTTTTATTGGTACATTGTAGGTATACAACACAATTACATTTCTCATTGGGAATTGTACCTTTATATAGTGCATCTTGGTTCTTATTTTTTCCCCATTCCTAGCCCTCCCTTCACGCCCTCCACCCTTCCCTATTTACAAAGACTTTATTTCCATTTTTTCCATTTCTCAATATTTTTACTTTCCCTTCTTTCCTTTCCCCTGCCCCTCCCACTACCCCTACCCCTTTGGACCTTTTCTTCCTATTTTACATTATCGATTATTCATTCTAATCATTGGTACATTTTAGGTATACAATATAATGACATTCATCATTGGAAATTTGCACCTTTACATAGTCTCTCTTGGTTTTTTTTTTTTTCACCCTTGCCCAGCCCTCCCTTCAACCCCTCCATTCCTCCCTATTTACAAAGATTTTGTTCCTATTTTTCCATTTTCTCATATTAATCCCATTCCCTTCTATCCTTTCCCCTAGCCCTCCCACTTCCTTCCCCTTTGCCCCTTTTCTTCCTATTTCACATGACCTATTATACATATAGTCCGTATTTACACTTTCAGTTTCTCACACCAGAGAAACTATTCGGTATTTACACATGTGTGTCTTATTTATTTCACTTAAGAGTATTGCCTCAATGTGCATCCACTTAGCTATAAATGTCTCTAATTTCTCATATTTTATGGCTGAATAGTACTCCATTTTATAAAAAACCCCACATTTTCTTTATCCAGTCTCCAGTTGATGGGCATTTGGGCTGTTTCCAAGTTTTAGCTATTACAAACTGTGCTGCTATGAACATGGGTGCACATATATCACTGTGGTATGATTCTTTTAATTCTTTGGGGAAGATCTCCAGCAATAGAATACCAGGGTCAAAAGGGACTTCCAGTCCTAGTTCTTTGAGGTATCTCCATACTGATTAATACAGTGCTGGCACCAGTCTACACTCCCACCAGCAGTGGAGCAGGGATCCTCTTTCCCCACAGCCCTGCCAGCATTTGTTATTGGTTGATTTCATGATAGCAGCCATTCTTTCTGGAGTGAAGTGGAATCTCAGCATTGTTTTCATTTGCATCTCTCAAATGACCAGTGATGTTGAACATTTTTTCATGTATTTATTTGCTATTTCTACTTCTTTGTGTGAGAAATGTCTGTTCATTTCAGCTGCCCATTTATCGATTGGGTCTTTAAATTTGGGAGGTCTGATCTTTTTAAGTTCTTTATAGATTCAAGATAGTAGACCTTTGTCTGAGGAAGAGCAGGTGAAGATTTTTTCCCACATTGTGGGGTGTCTCTTCACACTGCTGGTGGTTTCTCTTGCTGTGCAGAGGCCTTTTAATAAGAAGACATCCCATTTGTTGATTGTTTGTGCTAGTACAGGGGCAACTGAGGTTTTGTTCATTAAATCTTTTCCTACACCGATGTCTTCAAGGGTTCTACCTAACCTCTGTTCCAACTGGTTCAGAGTTTCTATTTTAATATTTAGATCTTTAATCCATTTTGAATTTAGTTTAGTACATGGTGAGAGATACAGGTCTAGTTTTACTCTTTGGCAAGTTGAAGCCCAATTTTTCCAGCACCATTTATTAAAGAGGCTATCATTCCTCCAGGGGGGTGTTTGGCTCCTTTGTCAAAGATGAGATGGCTGAGTGTGTCTGGCGTTGTTTCTGCATCTTCTAATGTGTTCCACTGGTCCTCAAGCCTGTTTCTTTGCCAGTACCATGTTGTTTTTATCACAGTAGCTTTGTAGTATAGTTGCAGGTTAGGGATTGTGATACCCCCTGCCATGTCTCTGTTACCCAGAATTGCTTTTGCTATTCTGGGTCTCTTTTTGTTCCAAATGAATTTTTGGATTGTTTTCTCGAGGTCTATGAAGTATGCTGCTGGGATCTCAATTGGAATTGCATTAAATCTATATAGCAGTTTTGGAAGTATGGCCATTTTCACTATATTAATCCTTCCTACCCAGGAGCAGGGGATGTCTGTCCATTTTCTGATATCACCTTCAATCTCTCTTTTCAGAGTGCCATAGTTTTCAGAGAAGAGGTCTTTGATTTCTTTTGTTAGGATGATTCCTAGGTGTTTCAGTTTTTTGGATGCTATTGTGAAAGGAATTATTTGCCCTATTTCTGTCTCAGTGAGTCTGTCATTGGTGTAGAGGAAAGCTATTGATTTTTGTGTGTTGACCTTGTAACCAGCTACTTGACTGAATTTGGTGATTAAGTCTAGAAGACTTTTGGTGGAGTTCTTAGGGTCTCCTATATAGAGTATCATGTCATTTGCAAATAATGACAATTTGACTTCTTCATTACCTATCTTTATTCCTTTTATTTCTTTCTCTTGTCTAATTGGCCATGGCTAATGTTTCCAGAACTATAATGAACAGGAGTGGTGATAGTGGACATCCTTGTCTTGTTCCTGATTTGAGTGTGAAGGATTTCAGTTTTTGACCATTTAGTATGATATTGGCTGTTGGTTTTTCATAGATGGCTTCTATCAGTTTGATGTAGAGACCATTTATTCCAATTTTTTGTAGGGTTTTTATCATAAATGCATGTTGGACTCTGTCAAATGCTTTTTCTGCATCTATGGAGATAATCATATGGTTTTTGTTCTTGGCTCTTTTGGTATAGTGTATTACATTGATTGATTTTCGTATATTGAACAATCCCTGCAACCCTGGGATGAATACCACTTGATCAAGGTGTATGATCTTCTTGATGATCTTCTGCATTCTGTTTGCCATTATCTTATTAAGGATTTTTGCATCTATGTTCATTAGTGAGATTGGCCTATAGTTCTCTTTTTCAGTTGGATCTTTCTCTGCTTTGGGGATCAAGGTGATGCTTGCTTCCAGGAATGAATTTGGGAGTATTGCTTCCCTTTCAATTTCACTTAAGATTTTAAACAGTAGTGGCAGCAGTTCCTCTCTAAATGTCTTGTAGAATTCAGCAGTGCAGCCATCAGGGCCCAGGCTTTAATTAGTGGATAAGTTTTTAATTACATTTTCAATTTCAATTGTTGATATTGGGTTGTTCAGAATTTTTAGGTCTTCTTCGTTCAACTTTGGTAATTCCTATATATCTAGGAATCTGTCCATTTCTTCTGTGTTGTCCATCTTATTGGCGTACAGGTTCTGGAAGTAGGTATTGATGATCCTCTGGATTTCTGCTGGGTCTGTTGTCATTTCACCCTTTTCATTCCTAATTGCATGGACTTGGGCCTTTTCTTTCCTTTTTCTGACAAGGTTGGCTAAAGGTTTGTCAATTTTGTTGATTCTTTCGAAGAACCAACTCTTGGCTTCATTAATTTTTTGTATCGTTCTCTTAGTCTCCATTGCATTGATTTCTCCTCTGATCTTTATAATTTCCTCCCTTGTATGAGCTTTGGGGTTGTCCTGCTCTTCTTTTTCTAGAAACTTGAGGTGCAGCATCAGGTTGTTTAATTGGGCTTGTTCTGTTTTCCTAATATGCGTATTCTCTGCTATGAATTTCCCTTGTAAGACTGCTTTCATTTTGTCCCATAGATTCCGATATGTTGTATTGTCATTGTCATTTAATTGGAGGAACTGTCTGATTTCTTCTTTAATTTCCTCTGAGACCCATTGGTTATGCAGAAGTGTGTTGTTCAATTTCCACATGTTTATGAAATTTTTTGAGTTTCTTTTGCTATGGATCTCCAATTTCATCACACTATGGTCTGATAATATACAGGGGATAACTTCAATTGCTTTGCACTTACTTAAACATGTTCTATGTGTGAGTATGTGGTCTATTTTGGAGAATGACCCATGTGCAGCTGAGAAGAATATGTATTCTGATTTTGTGGGGTGGAAGACTCTGTAAACATCTGTTAAGTTCATTTGTTCAAGAGTTCAATTGAGTTCTAGTATCTCATTACTTATTTTTAGTCTAGTTGATCTATCTATTTGTGACAGTGGGGTGTTGAGGTCTCCCACTACAATTGTATTAATGCATATATGACTTTTCATGTCCATTAGTATTTGTTTTCTATAGTTGGGTGCACTAGTGTTTGGTGCATAGATATTTATGATTGTCATCTCTTCCTCTTGGATTCTTCACTTTACAAGGATGTAGTGTCCTTCTTCATCTCTCTTAATCAGTGTTGGTTTGAAACCTACTTGATCTGCAAAGAGGATAGCTACTCCTGCTTTTTTTCAGGTTCCTGTCGCATGGAGTATTGTTTCCCAACCTTTAACTTTCAGTCTATGAGTTTCCTTTTGAATTAAGTGTGTTTTTTGTATACAGCATATTGTTGGATTTTGCTTCTTGACCCATTCTGCCAGTCTATTTCTTTTGATTGGTGAATTGAGACCATTAACATTGATGGTTATAACTGAAACGTATTGACTTGTCATTGCCATGACTTTTTCTTTTAGTTGGGTTCTCCCCCTTTACATTTAATTTCTTGTCATGCCAGATGGGTTCATTCTGCTTTGCTTCCTGGGGTTGTGATCCTCAATGTCTGTTCCTAGGATGTTGTGTAAAATTCTTTAGAGTGCCGGTTTGGTATTCACGAAGTTCCTAAGGTGCTCTTTGTCATGAAAGTATCTTATTTCTCCATCAATTTTGAAAGACAGTTTTCCAGGGTACATCAATCTGAGTTGGAGGCTGTTTTCTTTTAGGGCTTGGAATATGTCACTCCCAGCTCTTCTTGCCTTGATGGTTTGTGTTGAGAAGTCTGCTGTGATTCTGATGGGCTTCCCTTTGTTTGTGATTTGTTTCTTTTCACTGACTGCTTGGAGAACTTTGTTCTTCTGTTGTGTTTCTGGAATCTTAACAATTATATACCTATGTGTAGATTTTTTTTGATCAAGGCTATTTGGAGTTCTATATGCCTCACTTATCTGTATGTCAAGATCTTTTCCCCTGCTTGGGAAGTTTTCTACCATTATTTCTGTGAAGAGATTTTTTTATGTCATCTCCACTCTCTCCTGTTTCTTCATTGAGCCCAATCAGTCTTATGTTATTCTTCTTTGTATCATCTAGCATCTGCTGGATTGATTTCTCATGTTCCCTTATAATTTTGAAGCAATTTTTCTTTTCCTGGTCACTAATTGCAATCTTATTTTCTATATGTGAAATTCTGTCCTCACATTGGCTCATTCTGCTGTGTAGACTTTCAATGGAGTTTTTCATGTCCTGGAAATCTATTTGCACCTGTTTTATGGATTCCATTTGTTTCTCGTGTTGGGATTCCATCACCTTCCTGAGCTCCTCTCTAGATTTATTAATCATTTCTTGTGCTAGGGGCATAATTTCTCCTGTTATCTGAGAAATTATTTCTGATTTCCTTTTTTCCAGATCCCCTTTTGTTGCCTGTTCAGTGAGTCCAGGTGGTTGAGTATCAGAGTGTTCCATCTCATTTCCCTTTGGGGTTTCTCTAGTTGATCTGGAAGTCTGGTTTTGAGACTTATTTATGTGTTTTCTCCTTTTGACTAGGGAAGGGGGCTGTTAGCACCTGCACAGATTAGCTCCTCTGAGCTGGGTGACTTGGGCCAGGGGCCATGAGCAGCAGTAGGGATGGTGACCCAAAAGCCCTTTCCTGTGGGCTGGGAGCAGGGGGAGGGATGGCCAGGAAGCCCCTTCCTCTGGACCAGGAGCAGTGTGATGGCAGCTCAGTAGCTCCTCCCTCTGGGCCAGGAGCAGTGGGAGGGTTGGTGGCCTGGAAGCCTCTTCCTCTGGGCCAGGAGCAGTGGGACACAAGGTGGCCAAAAGCCCTTTCCTCTGGGCTGGGAGCAGCAGGAGTGATGGTGACTGGGAAGTACCTTCCTCTGGACTAGGAGCAGTGGTACAATGGCTCAGAAGCCCCTATCTCTGGGCCGGGTACAGCGGGACTCAGTACCTTGGTCTGGTGGTCTGGTGTCCTCTGCATCTTTGTAGTGTAGAACCAGGTGGCTGCCTGTCTGCAGCTGGGTGATTTGGCATCTTCCATGTGACTCAGGACCTTGGTAGTGTGTGCACAGACCTTCCTGTGTGCAGTGGGCTGATTTGGCTTGTTCTGTGTGACTCAGGCCCTCGGTAGGGCATAGGCAGACCTGCCTGTCTGCAGTGTGCTGATTTGCCATGTTCTGTGTGACTCAGGACCTCCGTAGGGGATGGGCAGACCTGCCTGTCTGCAGTGGGGTGATTTGGCATCTTCTGTGCGACTCAGGACCTCCAGAACTGTTCTTTCTTACCAATCATGGTTGGCCTACAAGTCGAATCTGTGTAGAATGTTAGCAGATAACAAATATAAAGCTTTGTGGAGAAGACTTGGGAACAATGGAGCATAACATATTAGCATAGCAATCATGACATCATTACATTGTCACATAAAGACACTTTTATCTAAATTTGTAATTTTTAAATAGGATGTCATCTGAAAAGAATGTATCTGTTTATATATGTATTTTATGTGATGTTGTTTGAATCATACAATGTTTGAGCATCCTTAAGTGTTGCAAGCCTTGTAAAACTATATGTATTTTTTGGTTTGCTGTCTATGTTGGATTGGCATGTACAATTTATCAGCAACAGCTAGAACACAAATAAGGGAAAATCAGATATTTGAGTTTAAAAGTGTATTATCATAGATAATCTTATTCTGGAAATCATCAATAGGATGAGATGTTTTTAGTTTTGTATCTTCTAAAACCTGAATATTTGGAAAATATAAATGTTTAATATATCATAAAGCCAGCAAAAATGGATGTTATAAAGCTGCCAAGAAGGCAGCTTTGTCTTTTATTTTTTATTGACCAGTTTAGGAATCTCTGCTAATCATACAAAAAAGCTCATGTTTAGTACTAATCACAAAAATCAGTTATAGTTTTTGTCCGAAAGCATCAGTTAGGCCAGAGTGGAGAGTTGAAACCTGGGAAGGAGTGACTGATGAGGGTAAGGACTATAGTTCCCTAATCTTCTTTGAGCAACAAGGAGCTTTTTGAAGGGAGTAATTTGGGCTCAATCAAACCAACAAGAACAAAGCTTAAAGTAACTAAACACACATTTTTTTTTTTTAGGTAAACTGCATCCTCTATGAATCTGTCTTTGACATACTTGAGCCTTTTAGTCTTTGCTACTATCTCTTTTTTCTTTCTTATACTGGTAGGGCAAAAACTTATACAAAATCTTTTCATATCAAAATATATCTTATAAATAAAGCTTTTTGCCATATTTTCTGCTCCATCCTACTTGCTTATTTCTTTCTATAACAAACTTTTGGCTGTGGCCACTTGAATTCCAAACTGTTTGCGTGTGTTCTCAAATTGTTATGTTGTGAATTTGGCTGCTTGCCAACAAGCCTCTGCTTCCTGCCAATAAATCTTCAGTGACCTTGAAAACTGTCAGGTAAAAGGGCCGAAGACCAAGACCAGACCAGGCCACAACAAGCCTTTATTAGGGGAATAGATCTGCCGGGCTGTCTCTGAACAAAGGAGAGACAAAAAGCAACATGGCCAGGGCAGGGAGAGTCTTTTATAGAGACAGGGGTGGGGTTTGTAGGGGCTGAGGTGGGGTTGAGTGAGGTAGTGATCAGGGAGTAGAGGAGCCAGTGATGTTACTAGGTGGTAGGAGGTGAGCGAGTGTTAGGTTACTCTCTAGGTGGGACCAGGGCCATGCTGGGAAGCAGGTTTGTTCTTTGGTGGGAGCAACCATGTTGGCATGATGTCACACAGGGGAGGGGGCAAGGCACCATAGGAAGAGGGCAGCTACTATACATAATGGCTGCTGAGGTAGTGGAAGACCTATCATTCCAGGCTTTTGTTTTATGACAGTTGGGCGAAGGTTTCTTCTTCTGGAGCTGCTTCCTGCTGACCAGGGGCGAAGATTGGGGCTAGACCTGGATCTGATGAGGCCTATGGCAAGTGGGGACCTCTTCTATTTGTTGTACTGGCTGGTACCCTGCCATGATGAATTCTGTGACTGTCTGGTTGGTGAATGCCCTCATTCGTTCCTGCAAGAAATTTTGAAAACAGCGAACCAGAAAGGGTCCAAAGAGTAAGATAAGGCAGATGGTGACCAATGGTCCTATCAGAGGAAGTAGCCAGGGCAGCCAACTATTTAGGGAAAAGAGATTTTCATTTACCCAATTGTTCATGCGTTGATCAATGTTTGAGGCCCTTTCAGTGAACCTTTTTGCTGCATCTCGTACTATACCTGATTGATTTGTATAAAAACAACATTCCTCTCCTAGGAAAAGACATATACCACCCTTCTCTGCTGTAAGGAGATCTAGCCCCCTCCTATTTTGGAGAGTGACAGCCGCTAAGGAATCTATTTGGTTTTGTAAAGTTGTGATTGATCTAGCTATTTCTTTTAGGCTGTCACTTAGCTCTTTAGAGAGAGTTTGGAATTGAGTTAGTGAGGTAGCTAGGCCCCCTACTCCTGTCCCTAAAGCAGCAGTGATGCCTAGTCCTACAAGTAAGGGTATTAATTGGACAGCTCGTCTATGTCTGACCCATGTTTTTGTCGGCACTGATAAAGTTTGATTATTTGGGGCTATATCAATGTTAGGGCTGAGGTAAATTAGAGTGCAAGTCCCTGTCCAGTTAGTTGGCAGGCACAGGTGGGCCGAAGTTCCACAAAGGAAGAAGATCCCTTGACTGGGTAAACAGAATTGGTTGTGTATGTCAAAAAGATGTGTGAGTTTGTTATTCTCCATTTCCCATATTCCTAGTGTTCCTGCCAACACAGAACCTGTTAAGGGTTAAAAAGGTCTTTGGCGTGAGATTTGTTGGGCATTGTTGGTCTTATTTTCCCATTGGAGGAAGAATCTCCTGGTATCTACCAGAAGCCATTCTGGAGAATGGTTAAATGTTGGAGTAAGGAGGCATTCTGAGACTGAGGGGGCTGTGTTGCAAGGAGTCCAGGGATGTATAGTCATGCAGGGCATATGCTGACCATTGCAAAACCCAGAATTTTTGTTGAGAAGACCCTGTGTCATAATTTTTGGAGCCCCAGTGAAGCGGACAGGCTGAACAAAGGGGGCATCTTGGGTGACCTTGTAGTTAGTATGACCTGACGAGGCCTGTAATTATAATGTGTAATTACACTTCCAAGAGGGAAGATGTCCCAACATGGAGCCCATGGACAAGTTATGCTGAAAGCAAAGTGGGGCCTGAAAGCTCAAGATGATGTTATCAGCTATAGGCCTGAGTATATGCTTTTCCTGACTCTCATATGAGACAGGTTAGCCATGTAAGATTGAAGGAGTTGGGCTGCACGACCTGTTTGTGTTTTTCTTGTCATATCAGTGATGTGAAAGTCGGTGAGGGACTGTTTATTAAATAACTGTAAATGGCTTCCCATCTTATATTGAGGATGGTAAATAAGATTGGTTGTAGCCCAGACTTTTGTAGGTACCAGGATGGCTGTATAAGAAGCAGTGGATAGGGACATACAGAGCCAACAGTTACTGGCTAGTGATGGGTTGAATTGATTTAATAGGGAGTGGGTTAGCTGGAGCATGTTATCTAGATAGTGTGGAAGTGAGGAGTGAGTCAATTGGAGGTCATTGTATATGTGTGTAGGGTTGACTGGTAAGGGTGGGGCCATGGAAACTGCATGTAGAGGAAAGAGGAAGATGGAGATGAGGGCACTTAGGAGAATTGTGATGTGGACCCCATAGTGTGTGATGGAATGGTGAAGAGTCTTGTCAAAGGGAAGAAGAGAAGAGTGAGGAAACATTTTTGTGTATTTGTGAAGACAGATATGAATACCAGGAAGGGTGATAATTAGGTAATAGGTTACCATGAGAAAAAACCTTGTGAGGGAGCCCTAATGACAGCTGTTAGCCACCCTTGATAAATTACTGTAAACAACCAATAATACTAATGAGGGTAATGATGAGGTAGTAAATTGCTGCCAGAATACATTTGTCTATGGTTTTCCAGTCTCTCAGGGCAGTGGCAGTGAGCTTGATCCCAAAGAGAAGGCCTGAAAGAATTAATAAGAGAAGGCTGAGGCTATCTGTAGGTGATCCTGTGTATATGGAATCACAATACCCCATGGGTTCCTTAACAAAGGGGAATGTCTTGAGGCAGATGAAGGTGTGTGTACAAACAGCAAATGAGGAGAAAAGAAAAGAGCTCTATCTCAAAACATGAAAAATCAGCTAGTGCTCCCTGTAACCAGAGGTCTGTTACTCACTGGGGGATTGTCTCAGGGATGTCATCCTGTGGGCAGCACCAAGTGACGTTTTCCAGAGCACACTTGAGGAAGGCCCAAAACTGCTGGTGTAAGAGGATGTACATCCGTATTACCTAGGAAAGTCAATTGGATTTTGAGCTGATAAGGTTAGAGATGTCAATGAGAGAGAGGTTAACTTTCCTCTGGAATCTGTGTGATAGTACAGAATAATCTGAGATTAGTAGGTCCTGTGAAAATGGAGGAGTATCTGGCAGTGTTAGATTGTTGTTCAGGCTGTTTCATCTGGGAATCTGGAGGAGCCTTTTTTATCCTGGAAAGATGGAACCAGGGGACTGTTTCCTGGAGTTTTACCATGGTAGGAGTTATTAATGAAACAGTGAAAGGTCCCTCCTAACATGGCTGGGGGGGTCTTGGGGACAGGGTCTTGAGATATACCTGGTCACCTGGAGAAAGAGGAGGAGGACGTAGAATACCTGATGAGTCCAGAAAGGGGAGAGTTTGGTTAGCCAGGGTTTGAAGGAGACGATGGGCATAATTAAGTGTTGGGATATAATCAGCAAGTGCTGGTGATGGGTCTGGTAAGTTAGAAAACAAGAGAGGTCATCCATACATCAACTCAAAGGGAGTTAAATTTAATGGTTTTCATGGTGTCGAGCGAAGCCCCATGAGCACTAAAGAGAGGAGGATAATCCAATTTTGTTTGAGCTCTATTGAGAGTTTAGTTAGTTGAATTTTAATTAACCCATTGGCTCGTTCTACCTTGCCTGATGATTGTGGTTGATATGGGCTGTGTAGTTTCCACTGTATATTGAGTGTCTCTGTTACCTGTCGGGTGATCTGAGAGATGAAGGCAGGTCCATTGTCTGATTGAATGGAATGTGGAAGGCCAAATCGAGGAATGATTTCTGTTAGGAGCACATGAACTACAGCAGCTGCTCCTTCTGACCTGCAGGGAAAGGCCTCTATCCACCCCGTGAAAGTATCTACCAAGGTTAGGAGATATTTAACCTTTTTTACAGGTGGCATATGTGTGAAATCAATTTGCCAATCTTCCCTTGGAAGTTGTCCCCTGGACTGGTGAGTCTTTGTGTGTGTTTGAAAGCCACCTTGGGGACTTGTGGTTGAGCAAATGGGACAGGCCTGTGTTATTGTCTGTGTATGTGATGCTAAGGATGGGTGGTATAGAAAAGGCCTGAGAAGGTGCAGGAGGGGTTGGGTTCCTATATGGAGTGAGTTATGTATGTCAGTGAGGAGAGGAATTATTTGATCATCAGGTATGACATGGTGTCCCTGATATAGAAGCCAATCATTTTTTAGTGTATCACCTTTTTCCATGTATTTGGACTTTTCCTGAGGAGAATAGTTAGGTTTTAAGGGTGGAATGATTAATAACTGATTTTGGCTTTGGGGAACACATTGTTGTGCCATGTTGCGGGCAGTTTGATCTGCTCTGTTGTTTCCCTGAGCTATAGGAGAGGAAGATGATTGATGTCCTTTACAATGAATGACCCCACTTGTGTTGGGAGGGTGGCCACTTGGAGAAGGGCATGTATTAGACGTCCATTAATAATGGGTGTCCCTTTTGTGGTCATAAAGCCTCTTTCTCTCCAAGTGGAGTTATGAGAGTGTAGGATGTGGTATGCATATTTGGAGTCAGTATAAATATTGCCTCGCCTGTTGTGAGCTAAAGTAAGAGCTCTGATGAGTGCAATTAATTCTGCTTGTTGAGAGGTAGTGTTGTGTGGGAGTGTGTTAGCCTCAATGGTCTGTGTGAAAGAAACTATTGCATATCCTGCCCCCTTCTGGCTGGGCACATGGGTGGAAATTGAGCTGCTATCAATAAACCATGTGAATTCTGGATCTGAGATAGCCTCTGAGGAGACATTAGGGAGGTAGGGAAGAAGGTTTTCAATTGTTTCTGTGCACGAGTGGGAGAGTGTCTGAATGGCCTCAGGAAGGAGAGTGGCTGGGTTAAGGGAGGGGCAGGACTGAAGAGAGAAAGACAGGTTTTTTATAAAAGTGGTATGGAAGAGCTGTAGCCTAGAGGGGGACAGGTGTGAGAGGCTATAATGAGTAAGTCCTGTAAGCAATGGGGTGACTTTACTGTCATTGGTTGGCCAGAGGTAAGTTTGGAACTTTCTTGGGCTAAGAGCTAAGTGGCTGCCAGAGCGTGTAAACATGTAGGCCAGCCTCGGACTGTGTAATCAAGCTGTTTAGACAGGTAGGCAACTGGAACAAAGTGTGATCCTATGTTTTGTCCCAGAACTCCCAAAGCCAATCCTGTCCATTCAGGGACATACAGAATGAATGGCTTTTGAAGATGTGGGAGAGCCAGTGCTGGGGCAGAGAGGATAGCAGCCTGAAGCCTAAGAAATGGTCCCTTGATAGAAGTATTATTTATAGGTTCATTTGGGTCTCCCTTGGAAGCATCATACAGGGGTTTAGCAAGTAGACTGAAGTTTGCTATCCATAAGCAGAGAAAGCCTGCAAGCCCCAGGAAAGACAGGATCTCAGCCTTGGAGGAGGGGATGGGGAGGTCCCAAATAAGTTGTTTATGGTACAAGGTGATCTCTTGTTGCTGATATGAGATCTTAACCCCAAGGTATTGTACTGTGAGTTGGGAGAGTTGGGCCTTGTCCCTGGAGACTCGGTACCTCTTTTTATATAAGAAATTAAGTAATGAGGCCGTGTGTTGCTGAGAGAGTGTGAAGGTGGGGCTGCACAAAAGTAAGTCATCTACATATTGGAGCAACTTAGAGGGAGATAGGTTTAATTTTAAGAGGTCAGTAGCCAAGGCCTGTCCAAAGACGTGTGGACTCTCCCGGAAACCTTGTGGAAGAACTGTCCAAGTAAGTTGTTGAGAGTTTCCTGTATCAGGGCCAGTCCATGTGAAAGCAAAAAGATTTTGTGAGTTGGGGTGTAGGGGGATGGTGAAAAAGGCATCTTTGAGGTCTAGAACTGTGAAATAACGTGAAGAGGAGGGGATATGGGACAATAACGTGTAGGGGTTGGGAACAACAAGGTGTAAAGGAAGTACAGCAGAATTGATGGCTCTTGAGTCTTGTACTAATCTGTAGGAACCATTTGTTTTTAAAACTGGAAGGATAGGAGTGTTGTAGGGGGAGTGAGTTGGTCTGAGAAGTCCCTTGTTGAGTAGACTAGTAATTACAGACTTTAATCCTTTTAAATGTTTTAAGGCTAAAGGGTATTGGGGAACATTTGGAAATTGAGTGATATCTTTGAGAGAGATCTGAATGGGAGGGTGATGTTTAGCCACAGAAGGTGTGGAGGTGTCCCAGACTGAGGGGTCAATATAAAGCTCCCTAGGAGAGGGTGAAGTTAGATTGGAAGTTGAATCTGTCAGGGGGGCAGCCAGGAGCAGCAGAATACTGGTAGGGTCTGAATTGGCTGAGTGAAGGGTGAGTGAAGCCCTAAATTTAGTTAAAATATCTCTCCCCAAGATGGGGGTAGGGCAGCTAGGAATAATCAAGAAACTATGTGAAAATGTACTGCCCAGCAGAGAACAAGCTAGGGGTGGTGTACTTAGTGGGCTTGAGTGTATTCCCTGAACTCCCATGATAGTTACCGTGGAGGGACGAGTAGGGCCTGAGTACTGTGGTAAGGTGGAATAGGTAGCCCTCGTATCAAGTGAAAATGAAATAGGCCTACCTGAGATGCTGACAGTTACTCTAGGCTCATTGAAAGTGATGGCCGTGGGGGCTGTAGATGACCCTGGGCACCGTCAATCCTCCGTCACCAGGCCGATAAGCTCGGACAGAGACGTCTCCGAAACCTGCTGACTGGGTTTGAGGAGGGGATGGCCTCTTACCTCTTTGGCGAAGGGGGCAGTCAATCCTCCAATGACCCATCTGCTTGCAGTCAGGACAAGGGCCAGGCGGTGGCTTGGGATTGGGACATTCTCTAGCCCAGTGTCCAGTCTGATTACACTTAAAACAGGCCCCAGGAGGCCCATCACGAGTAAACGTCCTTTTGCAGGATGGTGGTTTACCCTGTAGGGCTGCTGCCAGCATCTGGTAATTGGCCACTTTTTGTTGTTTTGCTTGTTACTCACAGTGATTGAACACCTTAAAAGCAACATTGAGGAGCTCAGTTTGTGTGGCCTGGGGGCCCTCCTCAACCCTTTTTAGTTTTCTCCTGATGTCAGGGGCAGACTGTGAAATAAAATGGGTGTTAATAACAATCGTGCCTGCCTGAGAGGTGGGATCAATTTTGGTATATTTTTGAAGAGCATCAGCCAACCAAGAAAGAAACTGTGCTGGATTTTCTTGGGGTCCCTGAGTTATTTCCCTAATTTTATCAAAATTAACTGTCTTTTGTGAAATTCTCTTTAAGCCTTCTCCAAGACAAACAATCATGTAGTCTCAGAGATCTCTGTCTGGGTCTCCATCCTGGTAAGTCCAATCAGGTTGAGTATCTGACACTGCCTGGGTACCCACTAGTTTAGTTGGATCTGTGGCATGAAAATCATCCACTGCTGCCTGGGCTGCCCTCCAGACCCTCTGGCATTCCTCTGGGGAGAGAATAGTTGAAAGAATTGTATAAATATCTCATCAGGTCATATCATAAGACTGAGTAAGCTAGCGAAATTCTTTGATATAAACATCAGGATCAGAGAAAAAAGAGCCTAGGCATTTTTCAATTTGAGAAAGGTCAGAGAAAGAGAAGGGAACATGGACTCTAACAATGCCCTCAGTCCCGGCTACCTCTGGGAGGGGCATCTGTGTGGCCAGGGCTAATGGTGGAAGGATGGGATAGCGAGAACAGGTGTGGGGCGGGGAGATGTGAGGTAGAGGGGATGGGGTAGGAGGAGGTAAAGGAGGGTCACAAGATGGCGGAGGAGGGTCACAAGATGGCAGGGGAGAGGAAGGAGACAAAGGAAAGGTACAAGATGGCAGAGGAGGGTTACAAGATGGCAGAGGAGGGTCACAAGATGGCGGAGGAGAGGAAGGAGACAAAAGAGAGATACAAGATGGTGGAGGAGGAGGGTGACAAGATGGCAAAGGAGAAGGGCCATGTGGTGAGGTGGAAGGAGACAAAGGAGAGGTACAAGATGGTGGAGGAGAAGAAGCATGGGACAAGGCATAAGAAGAATTTGGGGGGTTATAAGGTGGGGGAAGTGCTAGTGGTGAGTGATTAGCTGGATCAAATGAGTCAGAATCAGAAAGAGTGGAATCGGGAAGGATGGACTGTGAAGCTTGGGCTAGGAGTACTTGAGAAGGAGAACAGGATTGACAGAGGGAGGGTTGAGAGCATAGGTAGAAAAAGGCTTGTATGTAGGGGATTTCTGACCATTTACCATTGCTCTGACAGAAGTTGTGTAAATTGCACAGTATATTAAAATCAAAAGTGCCATTTTCAGGCCATTGAAACCCATTATCTAATTTATACTGAGGACAAATCTGATTACAACAGAAAACAAGTCTTTTTGGCTTAAAGTCTGGTCCCAACAATCCGAGGGGTTTAAATTGTGCCAGGAGGCAGCCCAGAGGCATTGAGGGAAGGGGTTTGGATTGTTGGGCTCCCATGTTAGGATGGGTGAGGAGGAGACAGCCCTCTGGGAGAGGGGCAAAGGGGAGAAGCATCCTTGTCTCCTTTGACAATCTCTGAGTTAGTCTCCCAGAGGGAGAGAACGAGAGGAGCCGGGCTGATGGGACGTCTCTCAGGGGCATGGTCCTGGGCCCAGAGGCCATGGCGGTTTCTCTGACCAAGCACTTGGATTTCTGAGAAGTCCCCAGAGGGAGAGAACAAGACAGAGAACCCAATGAAAGGGAGGCTGAACTGCCTACTCACCCAGAGATTGGTGACCAATGTGGATGTGTAGTGTCAGCAATGGCAAAGGTAGAAAGCCCCGGCAGGTCCTGGCAATGGCAGATAGGGTTGGTCCGATGGAGATGGCCAAAAAGTCCAATCAACCCCATCCTGTGGGGGATCGTCCATTAATGGACCATCTACCATCTGAATCATGGCACCAGAAATGTCAGGTAAAAGGGCTGAAGACCAAGACCAGACCAGGCCACAACAAGCCTTTATTAGAGGAATAGATCTACTAGGCTGTCTCTGAACAAAGGAGAGACAAAAAGCAACATGGCCAGGGCAGGGAGAGTCTTTTATAGAGACAGGGGTGGGGTTTGTAATGAGGTGGGGTTGAGTGAGGTAGTGATCAGGGAGTGGAGGAGCCAGTGATGTTACTAGGTGGTAGGAGGTGAGTATTAGGTTACTCTCCAGGTGGGACCAGAGCCATGCTGGGAAGCAGGGTTTGTTCTTTGGTGGGAGCAACCATGTTGGCATGATGTCACACAGGGGAGGGGGCAAGGCACCATAGGAAGAGGGCAGCTACTATACATAATGGCTGCTGAGGTAGTGGAAGACCTATCAAAAACTAATTCTATCTCTACCAAAGCAGCAGAACAAATTAACCCTGTAATTGCAGTCTAAGTAGTTACAAAGCATATGAAATATTTTAAGCATATAAATTAAACAAAATACCGAGTTAAATAGAAAGCCAAAAGTAAATTTGCCAATTATCTAAGATTTGTAACAATAGGCTTTTTAAAATTTAGGATATGGTATTTTATTTCCAACAGATCATCTTGGCAAAGTTTCAGGAAGAAGTTTTGTCCCTATCTTTGTTTTCCCAGGCTTAGAAACTTTTTTTTTTTATTTATGGTTGTCCCTGTGACCGAGTTTTTTAAAATAATCTCTTCCAGTGGAGGTTTTATGTGTACTATGAGAGCAATTTTGTTATACATTTAAGAAGCAGTACTTATAGTATAATATTTTATTTCAACTTGTACATGAGGTTATTTGATCACTACAAGTAACTGTTTTGTCTTTCCTCATGTTGGTTTCACTATCCTCAGAAAAAGATTCATGTGTTTTATGGCTTTTGTGCAGATACAGAAAATCCTAGGTATAGTGGGGCACCTGAAAATGGGGTGGGATGCATCTCCCTCTCCACTAGGTTCTGCTCTTTTGCAGGCACAGAACTTCCTGGGTGAGTCCCTGATTGCAAAAGAAATTAATTTACTTTTTTAGATCCAATTTGAACTCCAGAGGTAGCAGAAGTGATGATTTGATTTATACTCTAGCAAGAGAGGCACTGAGGCACATAAGCATTGAGAAATTATGTGTGTTTATTTTTAGCTCAGGGATTTTTGGTCCCATTTTCATGTTTATCTTTTGAATACCAATGAAAATACTTTTAAACTGTTGCATACAGACAACAATAGGCAGTGCATTTTAAAAACCAATTTTCTTGATATTAAACATTTGAGATAAGTTCCAGTCTGAAAGCTTATATAAACAGTTTTTTATGGAAACTTCAAAAAGTTAAAAAAAGAAAAAAATGTTGAGCTCAAGCAAAGCAGTTAGCAGGAGTTGTAACTGGTTTCTAGCATAGATCAAAGAGACAACTGGCATATGATATGGTAATTTAGAGCCACCCTACTTTGGCCCCCTGTCTTGGTTCCCTAGGGTATCAGAGGTGGAAGGGTGCTTTCACAGGGAGACCAGGGAGGAGGAGGAAGTTTTTTTTTTTAGAAACCTCATTGTTTAAATAGAGCAAATAGCCACCTTGCAAAGATGCCAGGTAACGTTTACTAAGCTGAAACATTGTTTCAGTTTATGACCAATTTGTTTCTAGTACTTCATGTCCAAGCTACCTTTCAATGAGAACCAGGGATCTTGTTGGTGTATGACAATTAACAGTTCAGTAAGCAGATGCTCTGAAACCCTAACTTTAAATATTTTTAGTGTAATTTTTTTTTTCTGGTACAGGGGATTGAACTCAGGACCTTGAGCTTATGAGGCAGACCTGGCACCACTGAGCTAAATCCCTGGCCCCTGATTACATTTAAATATTTTTAGAAGACATTGTAAGTGCTGCTTAAAACTCTTTTCCTCCTTAGACAAAGATTGACCCACGATAGTAACACAAATGAGAAAACAAAAACAAATGGTAGTGTGGAAAGAAACACTGTCCTGGTCAGTAAATGATTGAACACTGATAACCTCTGAATTGAAAAGACCTACCTACCCTTGACCTCGCTGAAGATTTGTCAGGCTGCTCAGTAGCTGTCTATGTTTCCCTTACTGAGATTAAAATAGAGTTGAATGTCCTGGTTCCTTTTCAGACTGAGAGGCCAGTCCTTTACGGTGATTTGTAACTGCAGATTTTGCCTTGCAGTTTCATATCTCACAGTGCTGCCCCATTTTTTTTTGCTTCAGACATGAGTTCAAGTCCCACATTAGGTGCCACTTGCCACAGTGTGCAACCATGGCTGTGTAGAGAATAAAAGATTACTCAGAGATTTAGTTCAGTCACTGAGAAGACCCGGGGGGATGGTACTAGGGCGTAAAAGAGCCTCAGAGAAACAGCAATCAACTGAGGTTTCTGCAATTATATATTTGTAACTCAAGGACATGAGAACAGAGATGTAAAGGAAAAGTATTTTGCAACATATTATATGGAGTTTTGGTCAAGAGACAGTGCCCCAAAAGGATGGCCTGCTATGTGCTATGTTAACCTCATTTAAGCAAACTTATCAGGCAGGAAACTTATCAAAGAGCAGGAGGAACACAATGACCAGAGAAAACATTTTCTGAGGATAAACTGTTGTTGGCTGTGCTGACTGTTGTCCTGCAGATCTATTCTGATCTTTCACCATACATTCTAGAAGGCTGGAAACTATTGTTTGCAAGGACACTTCCTGAAACATTCATTTCAAGTGTCCGGCTCAGAGTTTCCCACAAGAAATACTAACAAAGTGAAGAGCCAACCTACAGAATCAGGAAATTTTGGCAGATACTTAATGAGCTCAAGCACTAATATCTAGAATATCTAAATAACCCCCAAATTATACCCCACATTATAAAAGATCAAATCAAAAAATATAGAAGTTAAATGAATAGACACATCTCAAAAAAAAGTACAAATGATCAATAAATACACGATAAAATGTCGAACATCTCTGGCTATTATAGAAATCCAAATTAAAACAACACAGATTCCATCTTAGTCCAGGAAGAATGGCCATTGTCAAGAAATCAAATTATAACAAATGCTAATGAGACTATGCAGAAAAAGGATTCTTTCTAGACTGTTGCTGGAATGTAAACTAGTACAACCAGTATGGAAATCCATATGAAGATTCTTCAAAAACTAAAAAAATAGAAATTCCATTGAACCAGCTATTTACCTGCTAGGTATTTTCTCTGAAAAACTTAAAGTCATCATATTGCAGTGATAGATGCATAACTATGTTTATAGCAGCATGATTTACAATACCTAAATCTTGGAAACAGTCTATGTATCCTTCAACAAATAAATGGATAAATAAAATGTGGCATTTATACCCTATAGAATACTACTCTGTTACAAAAAAGGATAAATTGGAGTCACTTGTAGGAAAATGGGTGCCCCTTGAATCCATAATATTAAGTAAAATAAATCTAACACACAAGCTTATCGCGTTGTTTCTCTTATATGAGAAACACAAAGTATAAATATATTAAAGAACAAACTAAAAGGTACAGAACAAGAAACTTGGAGCTAGATCTTTTGCAAATGGAAAGGGGATCAAGAGCTGTTGGCAGGGGGTAAGTGGGATGGGGAGGAGAAGGGGACTTATAAAGAATTAAGATGTCTTATATACATATATGAACTACCCACAATGAATGTATTCATTATGTACTACAAACATGTACTAATAAAAATATTAGTAACTTGCCACCTGCTTACAAACAGACAAGAATGGCAATGATATAGCTATAGAAAAAAGTATATGATGGCAGAATACTATTTTGTTCAACCCAACAGGTACTTACCAAGCCCTTTCCAGATGTACAGAATATTTTTGACACAATACACTGGACATATGGTGATCATTTCTTTAAAAGATACTACGGTATTATTAGAAACAGAGAAATGACACAGCACACCAAATGTGTATCAACTTAAGAAGATATGTTTGAGATATAGCTATGAAAACTCAGTGGATGACCAGATTTATATGAGTTATAGCAACTGAGAAATGTTCTTGAAAGAGATAATAGTGTTAGGAAGGAGTGAAGTCAAGAATGAAAAAAGGTCTGGTATATAGTGGCCACAGTATGATGAAAGAGTGTGTATGAACCCGAAACCTTTATAAATTTGAGAATCAGGATTCTCACTAGGATGAACATGAGGAGATATTATGGATGACTTTAAAAGACTTAAATGACTATAAGTAAGGAGTCTGAACATGGTCAGATAATCAGTGGCAGGCCATTGAAGATTTCTTCAAGGTTTTTTTTTTTGATATATTTATGGTTAGGATTCCTTTGTTAGTGTGGGTATCACTTTGATTTTTGAAAAAGAATCTTTTATTCTTAATCTTCCATCCTTTACTTCTTACCCTAGTACACTGAACAGGGAATTTTGGGTTGAAAGATGGAACTTAAGGAGAGAAGGAAATTAGGAGACAGAGACCTAGACAGTGAGGAGAAGTACAGATAAGGTAGACCACACTAGTCAGGATCCTAGGACAATCACATGGAGGTTTTGATCAACAAAGTGAAAGGAAGAATGTTGTACTACCTACTGCACTTCAAAGGAAAATAATTTTGATATTTTAGTATGAATCGAAAGGATGGCAGCTCTTTATCTCAAAAAAGTCTTCTATGTTATAGCAGTTTGTCTGTGAGTTGCCTCATAAAAAATTTACCTGTGTTATTCTTTTGCTTCTTGTTAATTACAAGTCTGATGATCTTTGGATGAAATCTGCTTTTTGTATAGCCTATGAAACACTGAGCACAAACTCTAACATTTAGGAAATATTATGAGATTTAGTCCAATCACTTTTATTTTGCAGAAAGTTATGAAAATTTAGGGCATAAAGAGAATGAGAGTAAATTCTTAAATACATGTGCAACAAATAATAAAATTAAGTGATTCAGATGTATGCCTTTTCAGAATTTGGTATCATTTGTTATAATACACTGCTATGGTATGCTCTGAAAACAAATAATAGATATAATATACCTTAACAACAATAATCTCTGCCTAAATATTAACTTTTATATATAATTTCTGGTTAGAATTTTATTATATAAGTGATAGTACACAAAGTTGAAGAACCAGAATTGAGTATAACTTAACATAAAAGTTAATGTAAAGGAAAGGGCATTTTTCCAAATTTTTCTATCAAAATAATTAAAAGTAATCTGATACTAGAGTAAGAAGATCATCATAATACCTATTCTTCCACAATAAGGTCTGAGAGAATAATCTACATTACTTTTCTACTACTAGAGAATTTTCTTTGTAATGTCCTCTCGTAGCTTGGATTCTAAAGGTAGTGTAAAAAGGGACACAACACTTTTCCTCTTTTACTTCTACTCTATTATAGTAATTCCTCCCTCTGCTCCTTGATTTACCTGGATTGTTCTCACCTTTCTCCTTCCTTGTTTATGCTCCATTCTCTTTGTTATCTTCTATGGCTACTCTTCACTCAGTCAATAATTGAGACATTTATTTTAAGCCTTATATAGGAAGAGGCAAATACACATAAACACATCAATGAATAAGAGCCAAAGCATTGTTTCTTTGAGCAGAAAGAGGTATTGCTATGTGTTCTTTATGGGTTATGTGTCTATGATTGATGAATAAATCCCAAAACATAAAAAAAAAAATTACTGTTGTCCTAAAGCAGAATTACTTTAATATATAGAAAAATAAAGTTTCTCAAAATTAGATTTAATCTTTTTTCACATGTCTAAAATAGTCACTGAATAATTCTTCTCTTACTTCTGCATCTTCACTAAATTACATGCCCTTTTTTTCTAACCAGGTAGACCACAGACTCTAAGAGATTGACTTAATTCTATTCTTCCTACCTCTGAGAATACCTTTTATTTTGCAAAACACCACAAAAGGATAGAAATTATATTATCTGGAATCTAGAATATAACATTGTTGCTTGATGTGATCTTTGGCTATTTTATTTACCTCTATTTTAATAAAATATAGTTATTATATTAAACAACCATTCTTCCTGGTGCCTGAAAAATAGTATCAGAAAAGTAAGTTTTGAGAACGTTAGGTTATGAGAGAAGGAAAGAAGTAGACAGTAAATTTTCCAGGCATGTCGATCCAGAAGAGGATGTCTATAGCCAGATTTATGGAAATTCAGATGTGATTTGATAAATATTTCAGTTGTGAAAATAACTTAGTGTCTTTACACAGAAGAAGTATGATAATGACTGTAGTACTTTTCACCAAAACACTTAGCAATATACCATTTATATGTTATCAGAGTTATAGAGTGCTATAAATACTTAAAAGTTTTTCTCAAGTGGAAGGCAGCAAAGTTTCTTCTCATGTCCTAAACTTGAGACAAAAAACATGTATGATTTTTGTCAAAGTTATAGCAAGCACAATTAATATGAAGATTAAAAAGCACTGTTTACCCAAAACTTGACTGATTCTGATGCTATTAGAAATTATGAGTTTGAGTATCCAAAAAGAAGCTCTCAGAAAATGCACTTCATTTTGATTCTAGTCAAAAAATCAATGGAGGTGGGGACTGAGGTGTGCTCAGTGGTAGAGTGCTTGACTAGCATGTACAAGACTCTGGATTCAATCTCCAGTACTGGAAAAAAAACAGCTCAGAATTTTTCTACCTTGGATATCGCTCAGACCATACTCACTTCCCTATGGGGAGGTAAAGGTGACAAACTGTAGCATCTGCTTTCCTTGGTCTACCCCCAGCTTCTCTGAATGCTTTTATGATCCTACATGGAATTACCATTTAGGGTTTCCCCTGAGATTTTGGAGGGTTTAGCTAAAATAATCATTCTGCATGAAATATGTGGTGTGTTACAGAACATTAGATATTGAATTAATTTCATTCTCAATTGTGTTAAATTTTCTTTTCATTCCTTTTATCTTTGGATTCCTAGGCATTGAGAAATTGCTGGAGAAATATATATGATAAGGCCGCAACTTATGAACATTCAAGTTGTGAATTTTCACAGATATAAGTGGACTTCACATTAGGAGTGTTCATAGATGTGAGCAAAACCTGGAAGTAGCTCACATGTCTACTTTACCATTTTAAGATAATAATAAACTTAAAAATCATTTATTTACAATTGTTCCAAACTGTACCATCATTTTAAGGTAACTCTCAAAGCAAAAATATTTCATTTACAGTATTTGTGTGTGTGTGTGTGTGTGTGTGTGTGTGAGTGGTTTTATGTTTTACATTGTGTACTTGTGTCAAAGGTACATAAGAGTCTTTGTTGGACTTACAAATGAATCTCACTTATGAATGTTCTCCCAGAACAGAACTCTTTTTTAAGTTAGGAACATACTGTATATCTGTGCTACCATTAATTATATGTTGCAGTATTGCTTAATCAAAAATAAGCCTCTCTGAGGTATAAATAAGTGGTCATGTGTTTCAAGTCATTGTACACCAGAAATTTTTATTGAGTGAATGAAAAGCAATACTGACACAGGATTGTTTCTGGGGAATAATATGTCCTACCACTCAATTACTTGTTTATTCAGCCCTGGCCCTGTTCTGGGCACTGTGCTTATATTGGGGATACACCAATGAACAAGATATTTACATTGTTGAATCCCATGGGGTTTGCAAGTTATTGGTGGGGGCCAGTGATAAACATATGATTACAAGAATATCTAATGGAGGAAAAATGGGGTGGATGGGCAACCCACTTTCCGGTCCCCCTTCTGTCTCTCAGGTAGAAGCTTTCTCTCTCCCAATACGTTTTTCCTACTCTTAACCTCCTTTGTTCCTAGAATTCATTCTTCACTTTTAGAGAACATGAACTAGAATTGTAGATATCTAGTAGATTTGGGAGTTACATTTCTTCCCCCTATATCATTTTGGAGAGCCCACTGAGATTACTGGATGGAGAAAACGAAAGAGAAACAGGTAGAGTGACTTGCAAAATTCAAACATTAAGAATGAATTGCAGTTGAGCACAGAGGAGGCTTCTGGGCCACCATACCATCACTTCCAGTGCAGAGGAGGCTTCCAGGTTGCAATAGCACTGCTCCCAGTGCAGAGGAGGCTTCTGGGCTGCTATACCACTGCTCCCAGCCCAGAGGAGGCTTCCAGGCTGCTGTACCACCACTTCAAGAGCAGAGGAGGCTTCTGGGCCACCACACAACCACTCTCAGTGCAGAGGAGTCTTATGGGTCACTATACCACTGCTCGCAGCATAGAGGAGGTGAGCCATGTGGGCACCAGCAGCACAACCACCACCACAAACCCACCCCACATTGAAATGAGAAGACAGGTAAACAAGTCTCAAAATGAGACTTCCAGATCACCTCCAACAACCCTAAAGGGAAATGAGAGGGAAGACTCTAATACTCAAACACCTAGATTCCCTGAACGGGCAACAAAAGAGGATATGGAAAAGAATGAAATCAGAAATAATTTCTCAGATAACAGCAGAGATTGTGCTCATAGTGCAAGACATGATTAATAAATCTGGAGAGGAGCTCAGGAACATGATGAATTCCCAACATAGGAAACAAATGGAATTCATAAAACAGATGCAAATAGATTTCCAGAAAATTAAAAACTGCATTGAAAGTCTACACAGCAGAATGAGTCAATGTGAGGAAAGAATTTCAGATATAGAAGATAACATTGGAATTAGTGATCAAGGAAAGAAAAATTGCTTAAAAATTGTAAGGGACAATGAGGAATCAATCCAGCAGCTGCTAGATGATGCAAAGAAGAATAACATAAGACTGATTGGAGTCAATGAAGAAACAGGAGAGAGTGCACATGACATAAAAAAACATTTCACAGAAGTGATGGCAGAAAACTTCCCAAACAGGGGAAAAGAACATGACATACAGATAAGTGAGGCATATAGGACAACAACTAGCCTTGATCAAAAAATATCTACACATAGGCATATAATTGTTAAGATTCCAAAAACCCAACAGAAGGACAAAGTACTACAAGCAGTTAGAGAAAAGAAACAAATCACATACAGAGGAAAGCCCATCAGAATCACAGCAGACTTCTCAATGCAAACCCTCAAGGCAAGAAGAGCTTGGAGTGATGTGTTCCAAGCCCTATAGGAAAACAGCCTTTAACCCAGGTTGAAGTACCCTGCAAAACTATCTTTCAAAATTGATGGAGAAATAAGATACTTTCATGACAAAGAGCACCTCAGGAACTTCATGAATACCAAACCAGCACTCCAAAAAATTTTAGACAATATCCTAGGAAAACACAATGAGGATCACAACCACAGGAAGCCCAGCAGAATGAATCCACCAGGCAGGACAAGATATTAGAAGCAAAGGGGGAGAATCCAACAAAAAGAGAAAGTCATTACAAGGATAAGTCAATACGTATAAGTTATAACCATCAATGTTAATGGTCTCAATTCACCAATCAAAAGAAATAGACTGTCAAAATGGGTCAAGAAGCAAGATCAATATGCTGCATACAAGAAACACGCTTAATTCAAAATGAAACTCATTGACTGAAAATTAAAGGGTGGAAAACAATATTCCATGTGACAGGAACCCAAAAAAAGGCAGGAGTAGCTATCCTTTTTGCAGATCAAGTGGATTTCATACCAACACTGATTAAGAGACATAAAGAAGGACACTACATCCTTATAAAGGGAACAGTCCAACAGGAAGGGATGACAATCATAAATATCTATGCACCAAACACTAGTGCACCCAACTATATAAAAAAAACTAACTGATATTAAAAGTCATATATGTGCTAATACAGTAATAGTGGGGAAATTCAATACCCCACCGTCACAAATAGATAGATCAACTAGACAGAAAATCAGTAATGAAATACTAGAACTAAATTGAACTCTTGAACAAATGAACTTAACAGATAGTTTCAGAGTGTTCCACCTCAAGAAATCAGAGCACACATTCCTTTCAGCTCCACTCAGGTCGTTCTCCAAAATAGACCACACACTCACTCATAGAACATATTTAAGTAAGTGCAAAGGAATTGATGTTATCTCCTGTATATTATCAATCCATAGTGTGATTAAATTAGAGATCAATAGCAAAAGTAACCTCAAAAATTTCATAAACACATGGAAATCAAGCAACACAATTCTGAATATCCAATGGATCACAGAGGAAATTAAAGAAGAAATCAGACAGATCCTTCAATTAAATGACAATGACAATACAGCATATCAGAATCTATGGGACACAATGAAGGGAGTCTTGTGAGGGAAATTCATAACAGTGAATACTCATATTAGGAAAACAGAGCGAATCCAATTAAACAACCTGATGCTGAACCACATGCTTCTAGAAAAAGAAGAGCAAGACAAACCCAAAGCTCATACAAGGGAGGAAATTATAAAGATCAGAGCAGATATCAGTGCAATGGAGACTAAGCAAACGATACAAAAAATGAAGTCAAGAGTTGATTCTTCAACATAATAAACCAAATTAATTAACCCTTAGCCAACCTTATCAGAAAAAGGAAAGAAAATGCCTGAATCCATGCAATTAGGAATGAAGAGAATGAAATTACAATGCACCCAAAAGAAATCCAGAAGTTCATCAATACCTACATCCAGAACCTATATGCCAATAAGATGGAAAATACAGAAGAAATGGACAGATTCCTACATACATATGAATTACGAAAGTTGAACAAAGAAGACCTAAAAATTCTAAACAACACATTATCAATGAAATTGAAAATGTAATTGAAAACTTACCTACTAAGACAAGCCCAGGTCCTGATGGCTTCACTGCTGAATTCTACAAGACATTTAGAGATGAACTATTGCCAGCACTGTTTAAACTCTTCAGTGAAACTGAAAGGGAAACAATACTCCTGAATTCATTCCTGGAATTAAGCATCACCTTGATTGCTAAAGCAGAGAAAGACCCAACCAAAGAAGAGAACTATAGGCCAATCTCACTAATGAACATAGATGCAAAAATCCTTCATAAGATACTGGCAAATAGAATGCAGAAGATCATACATCCTGACCACGTGGGATTTACCCCAGGGATCCAAGGATGGTTCAACATATGCAAATCAATCAATGTAATACACCCTATTAATAGAGCCAAGGACAAAAACCATATGATCATCTCAATAGATGCAGGAAAAGCATTTGACAAAATCCAACATGCATATGATAAAATCCTACAACAAATGGGAATAGATGGTCTCTCCCTCAATCTGATAAAAGCCATCTATGAAAAACCAACAGCCAATATCATACTAAATGGTCAAAAACTGAAATCCTTCACACTAAAATCAGGAACAAGACAAGGATGTCCACTATCACCACTCCTGTTCCACATAGTTTTGGAAACATTAACCATGGCAAGTAGACAAGAGAAAGAAATAAGGAATAAAGATAGGAGATAAAGAAGTCAAATTGTCATTATTTACAGATGACATGATACTCTATATAGAAGACCCCAAGAATGCCACAAAATGTCTAGACTTAATAACAAAATTCACTAAAGTAGCTAGATACAAGGTCAACACACAAAAATCAATAGCTTTCCTCTACATGAACAACAGACTCACTGAGACAGAAAGAGGGCCAACAATTCCTTTCACAGTAGCATCCAAAAACCTGAAATACCTAGGAATCAACCTAACGAAAGAAATCAAAGACCTCTTCTCTGAAAACTATAGCATTCTGAAAAGAGAGATTGAAGATGATACCAGAAAATGGAAAGACATCCCCTATCCCCTGCTCCTCAGTATGAAGTATCAACTTAGTGTAAATGACCATACTTCCAAAACTGCTCTATATATTCAATCCAATATTAATTGAAATCCCAGAAGGATACTTCATGGGTCTTGAGTAAACAATGTAAAAATTCATTTGGAACAAGAAGAGACCCAGAATAGCAAAGACCATTATAGGCAACAGGGACATGGCAGGGGGTATCACATCCCCCAACTTTAAACTGTATTACAAAGCTACTGTGATAAAAACAGCATGATACTGGCAAAGAAACAGACCTGACAACTAGTGCAACAGATTAGAAGATGCAGAAACAACTCCAGACACACTGAGTCACCTCATCTTAGACAAGAGAGCCAAACACCCTCACTGGAGGCCCTTTCACAAGTGGTCATGGAAAAATTGGGTTTCATCTTTTCAAAGATTAAAACTATACCTATATCTCTCACCAGGCACTCAACTAAAATTGAAATGGATTGAAGATCTAAGTATTAAAATAGAAAAGCTGAACCAGCTGGAATGGAGGTCAGGCAGAACTCTTGAAGACTTTGTTGTAGGCAAAGATTTTATGAATAAAACCTCAGTTGCCCATGAAGTAGCAGAAACTATCAACAAGTGGGATCTTTTCTTATTAAAAATCTTCTGCATAGCAAGTGAAACCACCAACAGTATGAAGAGACAACCCACAATGTGGGGAAAAATTTTCAGCAGTTGTCCCTTAGAAAAAAGTCTACTATCTAGAATATATAAAGTTCTTTAAAAAATCAGCTCTCCCAAATTTAAAGACCCAATCCAAAAACGGGCATCTAAAATGAACAGATATCTCTCAGACAAAGAAGTAGAAATGGCAAATAAACCTATGAAAAAATGTTCAACATCACTGGTCAGTTAAGAGTTGTAAATGAAAACAATGCTGAGATTCTACCTCACTCCAGAAAAAATGGCTGCTATCATGAAATCAACCAGTAGCAAATGCTGGTGGGGCTGTGGGGAAAGAGGAATACTGCTCCACTGATGGTGGGAGTTTAGACTGGTGAACCACTGTGGAAATCAGTATGGAGAACCTCAAAGAAATAGGACTGGAAGTCCCATTTCATCCAGCTATTCCCCTGCTGGGTATCTTCCCCAAAGAATTAAAAGAATCATACCACAGTGATATGTGTGCACCCATGTTCATAGCAGCACAATTCATAATAGCTAAAACTTGGGAGCAGCCCAATTGCCCATCAAATGATGGCTGGATAAAGAAAATGTGGTTTTTTAATAAAATGGAGTACGACTCAACCAAAAAGAATGAGAAATTAGAGCTATTCATAGCTAAATGGATACAGATTGAGGCGATACTCTTAAATGAAATAAATAGGACACACGTGTAAATATCAAATAGTTTCTCTAGTGTGAGAAACTGAAAGTGTAAATTAGGACTGAAAGGTATAATAGATAATGTGAAATAGGAAGAAAAGGTGCAAAGGAGAAGGTGGAGGAGTAGGTTAAAAAGAGAAGGGAGGGCCGAGGAATTAGCTCAGTGGTTCGAGCACCTGCCTCGCAAGCACAATGTCTGGAGTTCAATCCCCGGTACCAATAAATAAATAAATAAATAAATAAATAAGAAATAAAAAACAAAAAAGAAGGGAATGTAATTAATATGAGAAAAAAGAAAAAAGTGGTAACAAATCCTTCGTAAATAGGGAGGGATGGAAGGGTTGAAGGGAGGGCAGAGGAATGGGGAAAACTAAGATCCAAGAGAGATTGTGTAAAGGTGCAATTTCCAATGTTGAATGTCATTGTATTATATACCTAAAATGTACAATAATATTAATTTTAAAAAGAATAGAAAAAAGAATCTTGATGATGATGCATGGCAAAATGAACCCCTCTACACTGTGGTTGGGAATGTAATTTAGTACAATTAGTATGCAAATCAGTATGGATATTCCTCAAAAAATGATAATAGAGTTACCGTGTGATCCAGCTATATAACTCCTTGGTATATACCCAAAGAAATATACATCCAATCAAATATGCAAAAATGAAATGAGTAGACACTTCTCAGAAGTACAAATGGCCAGTAGATATGTTTAAAAAGTTTGAACACGTGTAGCTATTAGAGAAATGCAAATCAAGGCAACACTGAGATTCCATCTTATTCCAGAATAAATGGCTATCATCAAGATCTCATAAAAAGAATCCTCGTGAGGTTGTGAGGAATAAAGAACATTTGTACATTGCTCATGAGAATATGAACTAGTGCAACCACTATGGAAATCAGTATGGAGATTCCTCAAAAAACTGCAATCAAAATTTCATTTAACTCAGCTCTACCCCTTCTGGGTACAATTTCTAAAGAGTTGAATACATTATATTCTAGTGATACATATGTACCCATTTTTATAGCAGCACAAAATTCTTGGAAATGGTCCATAGGTCCATGTACAGATGAATGGGTAAAGAAAATGTATATGTACACAATGGAGTACTAATCAACCATAAAAAGGATAAATTTCAGTCTTTTGTAGGAAAATGGCGGTAACTCTAGACCACTGTGCTAAGTGAAATAAATCAGAAACTGAAGGGTAAATATTTTATGGTTTCTTTTATATGAGAAACTCAAAATATAAATAATTAAAGATCATAATAAAAGGCAGATAATAAAAAAGAGACCTAGACTTTGTAGAAATGGGAAAGGGATATGAGGGTCAGGAGAAATGGGAAGGCAGGCAGGGGATGTGGAAGTAAAGGTCTTTAAGTTCTGATAAGTGTAGGTACCAATTCTCCAAGTTAAATGGAATTATTATGCATTACAAACATATACTAATAAAAATCAACTAAAAATAGACTTGTTTCTCAAATTAGTGAAATCTATGGCATCAATAAAAATGATGTGTGGGGTAATCCTACATAGTCCTCTAAGATAGACTCTTGATCCCAGCTTTGTCCATGGTAATTTATTTCCTAGGTTCTGAATAAATAAAAAACAGTGTGCTAAGTGAATTATTCATAATCTTATCATAGCTTTAAAATTAATGATGAAATGCAATAAAAACTTTGAGATAAACTTGCAGCTTTCCAATTTGGTGTCAGACCTTTGTTATTAAAATTAATTTTGAATGAGATTTGTCTCATAATTAATCTGAAGAACTAAGTTACAAATACCAGCTCTATCCTCTAAGGATAGGCTTTTGTGATGTAAGTTGAAGCACTCTTCTTATTAAGGGAGGCATCAGGATGTCAGAGCTTGCATTAGACACCCTTGAAAAGAGAAAAAGAATAAAGAGGATTGATTTCTTTTGCCTCAAAGGTTCCTTATAACTCTTACAAGTTTCTGTAAAACAAATCTGTTAATATTTTAAATTTAACATTCATAAATGAACATACACACATGTTTTCACATTAAGTTTATTTGTTTGCAAATGTTAGGAAATCACTGGCACTGAATTTTATTTTATTTATTGTCCACTGAAGAAATAGTGCCCATTTTTGCCTCTCTGCTTATCTTAATCTTACATATCAAGCTTCAATTGACCCTGACTCATGTGGATTTCTTTATCACTAGTGTTGTTAGATATGTATAATTTACTCTTTCACGGAGGCAAATTTTCATATACAAAAACTGTTTTTTCACCAAAAGTGGAGACATGTCTTATGATTTTGTCTGATCCAGCCACTCATCTTTCTATCCATGTACACGTGTCAATGTATGCACAGGCACAAACACATCACAAAATGCTTACTTACATTATGTGTCAGAGGTACATACTTTAAGGATAATACTTTATGAGAGTCCATGAACTTATAACATACCTATTACGGTTATGACAACATGACATGCTTTAAATCTATTATCACATTAGACATATCCTTAATAGTAAAACATCAAGCATATCTTGAAAATTTGATCTGTTTCCTGTATAAATTTTTCTAAGCTATAATGGTAATAGTTTATATTTAAATTTTTATTAGTACACATTTGTAGTACATAATAATTACATTCATCCTGCAAGTCGGTACATACACTTAATATATCTTAATTCTTTTTATATCCCCTTCTACTCCACTTTCTTCCCCCTTTCTCCATCTTTTTGTACCCTTCCCATTTGCAAAAATCTGTATAATTGATGTAGTTTAAATGTGATCAAGTAGATTCTCAGTATAAATATTTAAATTTGTCTTTTGCTGACTTGAACATTGAAATAAACTTTCATGTTGCAGATTTTAGATTTTAAACAAAGAGATGAAGACAAATAAATTGATGAAGTGTGGTTGTAGTTTTAGTCATTTTCAGAATTAATATTTGCTTTCCAAAATCCTTTATTTGCTTTTCTTTTTTATCTTGACATTATGATCTTGTACGGCTTGTTATTTTTCTTGGTTGCTCTGGAAACAGAGAGTTTATTCAGTGCCCTGTGTTTATTTTTGCATTAACTCTGCTAGAAACAGGAAGAAAGCAGATCTTCTGAATGTGATAGAACAAGATATTAGGTATGTATGTTACCATAATATAGCCATAATAGAAACTGGTTTTGCTTCCATATGGATTGAATTAAATAAATGAAAATTACTCATGGTGACTGCTGGTAATACAAAGACTCTGGTTGCTGGAAACCGAGAAAAATTGCTAGTTGCTTATAGCTCAGGTTCTGAAAATTGGGAGATCTATATTTTCCCTGAACAGTTAGAAGTTCTTTGCAAAAACTAGCTTTGAGGATAAAGGAAAGATGAAATATATCAAACTGGACAGTTTGACAGTAGTTGTTTGAATTGATTCTGGCATTACTACTGGGCTATTTTTGATAGCCAGCTGTTGAGTGGAATTTATCCACTTATATATAAACTCAGTTTCAAGATTTATTTGGCATTTGATATCCTGTCCTCAAGACTTCTCTAGAGATGCTTTTCACTAAATATTGTCAGCATAAGTAGACTATTTTTTGAAGGTCTCTGGGATTTCTGTAGATTAGGGATTAGGTGAGAATTAGCTGCATCTTCTCTAAGGAGATAATTTGACAAGACTGATGGCATCTATCAAAATGAAAACATTGATTTTAAAGGACACTGGCTCTAGCTAACTTCTTGTTTTTTATGATAGAGGAAGAAATTTAGGAATATCAAAACACAGAAGACATTTGAAGCCTTTTTTGATATAAAGGATAATTTTTGATTATTTTAGCTACCTCACTGATCTTCCTTCCATAAAGTCTTACAGAAAAATATAGGAAATCCTAGTACTTTTTCAGAATTATATATCTGGAAGAATTAAATTATAAGGCTATTTCTAGCTATGATTTCTTTGCTGCTCTTTTCTTCAGCCTATAACTAGATGATTGATAACTTGACTTGATTTTTAAAGTTATCAGTATTGGAATCTATGGCTTTGAGTGTATATATTTTCTCTATCTGATCTCAAATAACCTAAAAATTAAATACCTTCTTTGACCTTATTGATTTCTGGAGCTAAAATTTTAACATGCAACTTTTGGAGGTAACCATGAACAGTGCTCTGAGGCACAGAATTTCTCAGCCGACCTAATGTGGTTGCCTAAAGAAAAGGAACTGTCTGAGATTAATACAAAATGATAAGTAAGTTTACCAGATGGTCAAAAGTCACACTGCATTTTATACCAAAAACAGTCAGCCAAAACTCCAACAGAATTAAAAGGATACAGAACATTTTTGAACTATTGTAGCTCATTTGGTTGTCTTTGACCCTGACAAATGTATACTGATTCTCTGAAAGTAAGTTGCAATGGTGCTGTCATAATATAAGAACAAGTAACATAAAGGCTATGGAGGGTATAATGTCCTTCAGGAAAAAAATACTCCATGGTAAAATTTTAGCTAGTGTGCTAAACATTTGGATGAGCATGTATATTTTAAACAAGTATGAGTAATTATTTGTTAGAGTAACTTTTCTCAGAGTCTGGGGGAAATCTCCTCAGATTTAAACTAGAATGAATGACAACATAGTTTCATTGTTCTTTTGGAAGACAACAGCTAAAGGTACCTGTGTAAAGCTATTCTTCTGACTTGTATATAGTAATAAAAACAAGAGAAAAGTAAAATATCATTTAAAAACTTCAGATTAAATTTATAAGAGACAGAGTAAATAAGAGTAGTTTTCCATGTCTTGTAAATATGACCAAAGACTTCAACAAAGGCTTTCTAGGCAAACAAAAGTGATTAAGAAATCTTGCTAATCAAATACAAATCACATGTCTTGAAACCTCTGAAGAGATTAATTCTCAGGCTGAGGTCCTCAGGAGGCAGTACCACAGAGAACTATAGGAAATGTGTTATTCCTTTAACCCACAAATTGACCTTTTTTCACAGAGTAAATATCTTAGACATTTCAGGACTTACAGTCTCTGTCCCCATTACTCAACACTTCCATTGTAGTGTAGAAGCAGCCATAGACAATGCATAAACACATAGGTTTAATTGTGTTCCAATAAAACTTTATTTACAAAAACAAGCTGTGGGTTATAAATGCAGTTCAGTTAGGCAGTAGTTAGTTGATATCTGACATCAAACTAGAGGCCTAGTAATAATATACTGTAACCAGACAAGGACACACTCAGCATATAGCTCAGTTTTAACTTCTTCCATGAGCGAGTAAGCCCTTCCTCAGCTCTCTCATCATTTTTCACCCCTGTTCCTGCTTCATAGCCTAAAGACAATTTTAGAAAGCTGCATGTAATATGCTGAACTCTGCTGGGAACTCTTAAAAAAATGAGAAAAGGAGTTTTTAAATAATAAAAAATGCCACTTAAGTGTTTTTGCAGGAAAAGCAACATAAATCTTTCACCAGTGACTCAAAGTGTCATTCTACTCAACATCAATTGCACTTCAGGGAACCTTATGAGGTTCTATAAGAACTTCAGATGCAAAGAGACTTTTGAATGCCTTTATTTCAACTTGACCTATCCCAATTGCCTACTCCAAGCCCATCTGACCTTGAAACATGGTGCAATGAGAAGAGCATGAACATAAATTTAAGCGTTAAACATTAGATATGTGATTTTATTAGTTGGCTCTTTTTGACACAAGTCCTCACTATGCAATTTAAACTAGTCCTGAACTCACTATGTAGCCCAGGCTGGCCTCAAACTCATGGTAATCTTCCTGCATCAGCCTCCTGCATGCTGGGATTACAGACATGTGCCAAACTATCTAACTTGATTAGTTATCTTTTAAGTTGTTTTTACCCTAGTTACCTCACATATAACATTGTGTCCATTTCACAGGATTATTGAAAGAATGAAGAATTATGAAATATATGAAACATGTAAGAGCTTAGTGCTTAGAAATTATATAATAAAATATATAATATTTTATTATTAGCTATAAGTATCACATGCATATATAGCTATATAGTATACAATATTCCATATATATTACAGAGAGAGAGAGAGGAACTATTGGCTCAATTGTGATTATGTGCCATTTGGCATCACATGCTACTCATATTGAAAGACATTGCTTGTTCATCAAGTTAAAATTTATTAGAAATGTTTGCTTGTTTTGCAGATTGCTCACAGGACAAATTACTTGCAATCCAAGGTTCTAGGGTGTGTGTGTGTGTGTGTGTGTGTGTGTGTGTGTGTGTGTGTGTATGTGTGTGTGTGTGTTTGGGCTTCTGAGTTAATACTTTCTTATATTAATTCTTTCATATGAAACATTAAATCAGAAGTCTGTTTAATTTAGTTCTTACTTATCTCTAATCTCTGTAATAATTTATTATGGCTTTGAAAAAAACTACTAGAACATTCACTAAGTTATTGAGTAAGGATGATATTTTATACTCTTGAAGCAGTGGGTCCAGATGAACCAGGTTATCCACAACTGAAACTAACTATGCACATTCACAATGTGCACTTGGTTACTGGTTTTGAGTCCAGTCCAGGTCTGGCCACATGGCAGCATGGCAGAATTGTGTCTCCCAGAATAGCTCCTTTTAAGAACTATGAACTCTGACTCAAGTGAGCTTCCCTAGTCCAAGAAAATTTTTCTAAAGTTTGCAACTGGAGATAAAAAATAATCTCGGCAATCCACACATAATGAGGATAAGAGAGCTTTTTTTTGATCTTTCTACTCTTTGTCTGTGGATTTTTTTTGCTAAAACATTCTAGCACTGTATGCTTTTCTTTAATAATTCTTAGCCATGAGTATAACTTTATATTGTGTGTTATTAATCTTTCCAGTCAATCATTGAAATTGTGCTTGGTTGTGGAACTCCTGGAATGTGAGATCTGTTTATTTATGTATTCATCTACTTTTTGATCATTTATCTACACATATATCTCCTTTATTTTGGTACCAGGGATCAAACTCAGAATCTTATGCATGTGAGGCAGGTGATGGAACCACTGAGCTAAATCCCTGGCCCTATCTCCCTTTTTATACTCAGAAAACTCACAATATGGGTGTTGTAGTGAACAGTTTGCTTTCAGAACCCTAATCCATTAAAAATCCATGGAGTACCCAGACATCTATTCATCTTTATCGTGCAATGTATATAGTAATAATAGTAAAGGACCAAGAGTTTGGAAATCCTTATTTTACTATTCTGTAAACAACAGATAGAAACTGAGGTTAAAAGGAGAAAAGTAGCAAGCAAAAAATATTTCCTCAGACTTTATGAAGGCAGTTTTTAGTAGGTTGAAAGGCAAAGTAGGTCTGACCTCATGCCAGAAACTGAAAATAGAAGAAGGCTTAAGAGGGATAGCAAATTCTGAAACTTGTCTGTTACTCAAATAAAAGTGGAATATAGGAATACCAGAAAGCTTGAGTTTAGATCAAGAAAACATAAAATGAACAGATGGAGTGAGATTGGTGATGATATCACATAATCAAGGATGTGTTCAATGAGCGTATATATTTTTCATGAGGATTAAAATCCAGAATAAGTAGAACCTTCTATACAGTGCCAAAGACAAGAAAAAGCAGCTTTTCCTCCTATGTTCACAGATTCAAGATGAAAAAGGCTAGGCCCTCTGCAAGGGGCAGACTGTATGATCTTAGCATATAATGGAGAAAAAAAACCCTTCCTTATGGATGTCACCTTTTTTATTGAAGGAAATGTTCTGCAAACCATAAAGTATTGAAGTGTTACCAATGGAGAAGAAAAACCGAAATAAGAGATACTAAAACTAGAATTGTTGCCAACATTATATATGCCAAGGGATATACTTTAGGAAAATCCTTTAACTAAATTATATGTTGGTGAAGAGAAAGCAATGCAAAATGTCCTGCTTTTTCTCTGCTGATCACGTTGATCCTCTTCAAATAAAACTTGCATCAAGCTCCAAGCCAATGTTTACTGATCCTAACTTTTACTTCTTTTGTCTCAGATGACAAGATATTTTTTCCTGCTCGATTGGTTTTCTCAGTTAGTCTGTTTTATTCACTTATTTATTCATTCACTGTGCATTCAACAGACATGTATATTTTCCAGACAGTGTTCTAGGAGTTGAGAACATAGTAGCAAACAAGAAAGACAAGAATGTATTTCTCATGGAACTTATTTTTCAGTGGGGGATAAAAGATAAAGTCTAAGAAAAGATGAATATACAGTATGATTTCACATTGTGTGAAAATTCATGGTACTTTCCTAAAGTATATATGAGAGGTACGTGGAATTGATGGGTTATTTTTAGATATGCCGACATGAAAAGGTCTGTCTGACTAGGTGACATTTGAATTGCAACCAAGGAGGGTATTATGGAAATACTTGAAGAAATCACAAATAAAGGCTGGGGATTTAGCTCAGTAGTGTCCCAGCCTGCCTCAAAAGCTCAAGGTCCCGAGTCCAATCACTGGTACCAAAAAAAAAAAAAGAAATCACAAATGCACAGGTCAGGGATGCCAATGAACTTGATGTTAGGGAGACTGAAAGAAAGCTAGTGCATTTGAGTCCAATGAACATTTGGAACAGTGATACATGGTAAAGTTGAAGAGTCAGTAGAGACTGTATCAGATAGGGTCTTAACAGACCATATAATATGAGTTTATTATAGTCCTTTAGGAAAATACTGAAGTTGAAATACTTTTAAAGGACAATTTTAGTCCCTACACGGAAAATAAATTATGAAGTGATGCAAAAATGAAAATAGGTAGGCCAAGAAGTAAGCATTTCAAGCCTGAGACATAGGTAGCCTAGGTTAGCATAAGTAGCTATAGAGAAAGGTTAGATCTTGATTATACTTTAAAGTTAACAGAGCTTGCTAATGGATTCCATGCCTTCTACAGTTTTTATTTGAGCAACTGGAAGGATGGAATTTTATGAGATGGGAAAGACAGTGACTTGAGAGCAGTGTAAAGAGAGAGGAAGAGAGAGGGAGGATACAGAAAGTATAAAATCTTGGATGTCATCAATTTATGTCTTTTTTGTGCTTTTAGCTTCTCTTCCTCTGATATCACTGTGATGGTTAAATTTAGGTGTCAAATTGATTACATAAAGGGATCCATAGCAAATTGGCTGTGTCTATGAGAGTGTTTCCAAAGAAGGTTGACATGTGGGTTGGTGAACCTAGAGGAGTAAATGAAACCTATATTGCGGGGAGCACCATCCAATTTGCTGGGGGTGGATGATGGAGCAGAAAGGAAGAAGGAGGAAAAGCTCTATTTCTGTTATTCTCTCTGGTCTTCTCTTTAGGGGCTCTGTGGACTTTGGCTTCCCCGTTTCTGAAGTGTCCAGTTTCTTGGGCTGAGCCATACTACCAATAGCCAACTTGGAAAATTTCAGCCTGTATAACCGTGTAAACTAAGCTAGTTCATATATATATTCCATTGTTTCTTCTTATATGGAGAAACCCAATATAATCTATTTCTACTATTAACCTCTAAGCATGCTTAAATCTTAACTCTTTCCATCCCAACTGTTATGGCTTGTATTTAGATGTCCCTACAAAGTCTCATGCAGTCATAGATGGGGCTTTTTTAGAGGTGGCTGGATCTAGAGTGTATGACACTGGGATTGATTCATGGTGAAATGCTAGAAACAAGGGCACTAGGGTTAAGGGTGTGAATACTACCTACCCTAAGTAGTCTGGATAAGATAAAAGAAGTAGAAAGACACCATTAAGGTCTTTTGTTGCTTTTTCTACCTTTTGTGCACTATCATCTATTTCTCCTCTGGGACACCCCTTTGCCATGTGCCGCTCTGCCATGGAGCCAGTCAACTATGGACAGAAACATCTATGAACTCTAAGCCAAATAAACCTTTCCTCTCTTAACTTATGGATGTCAGGTATTTTGACTCAGCAATGAGAAGAGTAAGGCACCAGTTCTCCTGATCTTCACTTAATTCTGCTTCCTCACATAGTATTGCTCAGAGTATTCCCCACCTATTTTAATTTTTTCAGTTACAGTTCCTTGTAAAGATAATCAATACTCTCTTCCTATTTCCTCTCATAAAATTTCCACATTTACCATTTGCAATCTGCAGTATGATACAAAAATACAAAAAATGACTTTTTGTTTTTTGTTTTCTTTGCTAAAATAATGGTTTCTATGGAACTTTGATATGTAAATGCAAGATAAGAAAGCCAATGTCACAGATGTACTCTATTTAGTCAACTCTTTCTGTGTTGCTGCAGTAGATTATGCTCCAGACTTCAGTCACAGCTGCCTTAGAGTCATCTGTGAATGTGTCTACAAGGACTAAACATGAATGTGCTGCTGAAACATTTTAGACGAACCACACAAAAGGCATCTTTAATCTCAAAGTATTAAAAAAAAGACTAACCATCAGCAGGCTTTTCTGACCATTTGGGTCTCTGTCAACTGTCAGTAATTCAGTTGTTAAATATTTTGAATTGTTTAACACCAATGTTGCTCAAGAACACTCCCCCCTTTCTAAATATAACAGCCCATTCTCCTGTTTAGGTCCTCTTTGGATATCAAGGTGAGTATCAAGGATGACATTACAATCTCTTCCTGTTGTTTTGCTCACGGCTAAGCTGTGTGTTTGTTCAAATGTCAGAAAAAAGGTTAAACTGAGACATTTCTTATGGTCCAAAAGTTTATCAGGTAGAACTAGAAATGTCATGTTTTTTAAAAGTTAGAAGCTATACAGTTTATTAAATTTATCAAAAGTTGTAAAAAATTAGTGAAAGTAAGAAATTGTATTAAAATTGCTATATTAAATGCCATTCACAATTTTTCTTATTCGAGAGGTTTTACATCAGATTTTTTCTTTTGTGTCAACTTTTAGTTTATTCTTATTCTATGGTAATATCACAGCTCATGAAGTTTATCTGAGGCACATTATTCCTGATTGAAATTTAAAGTAATGACACTTCCTCATAATGTTAATTATTTCTATAATATAATTATGCATTTTGATTCAGAAATTTCAATGAATAGTTGAAGAGAAATGTGACTTGGGTTAATTAGCCATCTAGCTCTCAGGGGAAGCAGAAACTGAACACATAGTTCAAAGAACACTGGGCCACAGGACATGTGGGCTCTATCACCCAGAATGTTTATCATAGGCTTCCATTTTCTCATCTAATAAATGGAAAAAATAATACCTGTCTTACATTCCTCATATGATTGGATTTTTTCAGAGATGGCTACAATTTTAAATATTCTAACTCTATGACAGGACATTTGTCTCAATTTTTCATTCACAAAGCCTAGTTACATCAAGTGTATGTTGTATAACCAAGGTCATACAGAAGTAGAAGCTGCAATTCAGGCTGGCTTTTATGTTTCTCCTTTTACGTACAATTATTTTCTTTGGCTCGAGATGACAAGCTCCAAAGCACGAGAGTTAAAGGAGGAGACATTCATATCTTAGAGTAACCTTCCTTTTGTCATTCCTTTTGGAGTTTTCCTGAAAAATAGTTTTCAATTTTCACAAAAAATGAAGGTATAATAGAGGAATCACAGATTTATAGATAAATTTTAGAGTGAAAAAGACAAATCTCATGCTTTCAGTTGAGTGAAGAATCCTGATGTGATTCATCACTGCCACTTATCCTGTATCCTTCATAGAGGAGGAAGAGTAATTTTAAATGGACTTTCAATTAAAGTGGCACTTGGTCAGTGTTAGGATTTGTGCAGATATAGTAGGGAAGAATAGATAGTTGTATCTCTCAGGGATGCATAGACTATAGAAATAGGGATTCAAAAAAGAAATAAAAGTTCACTTGAAGAATTAGAGAAGCAAGGTAAAGACCCATTTGGAGAGGAAATAATGCCACTATGACCTTAAATTTAAGAAGAAAGTCACTTTTAAATCTCATACAACAAGTTTTGATGTCTAGAAATCCATTTCTGAAACAGCCTGATATCTGAATAGTGCTTATCCCACAAAATGACATAAATTTCACTTCACTGTATATATACTCTGTACACTGTATATAAAATGTATATACACACACACTATATATATATATATATATATATATATATATATATATATATATCCTATAGTTGCAGGATAATAAGTAACTGTGTTAGAATGAGTTGAAGGATAATAATCAAAATGAGGATAGGTATTGACTTGAATGGGGTATGAAAGAAATGTGTTAAGGGTCATTCAGGTCCAACCTTAGAAAATAAGGACTATTAATATAGAAGCCTATAGTGATGTTGTTGAAAGTAAGCAGAAATTTCTCATTTGAATGAAGTTCTCTTTCTGAATAGGATGAGTTCATAATGATGGTAATACTAAATAGTGTTTTAATATCCTCCGGAATACCCAGTGGAAATTAAGATATGGTAAAAGTTTGATAATGACTTGATTGGGGTTATCTTTTATTTGTATCAGCTGAATGATCTTTCATTTATTCAACAAACATGTTGTATTTATTGATTCATATGTTTGATGTAATATAAGAAGAGACAAAAATGACTATCATTTGCCCTGATATTTTCCTACACACACTTGAAATTGTGATTCACTTGCAAAGGCCTTTATCTTTGAAAGCAGACGAAAGCAAGCAAGCAAAAAAAGAAACCCAAGATGACTAAGTTAAAAATAACAGGAAGTTGTCTTTGACACATTTGTCAGTTACCTCAGAAATTCAATATTTCAAAAATCATCTTATTTTTCTTATCTCTGTTGAAGACACATACAGTATTTCCTCTGACTTTTCAGTAAAATCCTAACTTTACTCTGGATACATTTTGTTACATAAATCTCCTGGGTACAAATACTTTGCTCTTTGTAATAATGATTGTTTGCTTTGCTGTAAGCAGATCTTCTTTAATGTTTTTAATTGATTTTATCTTTCCACACACCTTCAATTTGTTATGAGATGTAAATTATAAGGCTTTGGTTACATCAAAATGGACATGTTGGCAATCCTATTTATATACAAGACTGTTTCCACTGAGAAAACAAACAAGATAACAGAACCAGAAAGCTGGAAGAATCCAGAATATTGTCAACTCACTCTAGCTACAGTCCACAACTATTCCAAAAATGTATGAATCTCTATTTTAAGGTTATTCAGTGAAGAATTTTTAATTCATGTTTTTATCTGTGCCTAACATTTGCCCCTGACTTCATCAATTATGTAGGTTAGTGAAACATGCAAACTCAGGTCTCTTTTCTCATATCATAATAGCATGTTGCTTATGGTTTGGGTTGAGATGTTCTCTCAAAGCCTCATGCAGTAGCTGAATCTAGAAGGTGTGATGGTGGGATTAAGGGTGTGTGATTACTAAACCAGTACACTGATTGGTTTGGCACCACACTAATTTTCATAGGCTGAATAAAATAAAAGGGGCAGAAAGATGCTGTTAAATTCTCTTGTTGCTTTTGCTGCTTCTGCCACCATGAAGTGTTGCCTCTCTGCTACCCTGCTTTGAAGCAAGGGGATTATAGACTTAAACCTCTATAAATTGTAAGTCAAATAAACCTTTTCCCCTTTAACTTTGGGTGTCAGGTATTTTGAATGTACTTTTTACTTAATAACTGCAAGCATCAGGAGATCATGATGAGGTGAAAAATACTTAGAAAAGATTCCTCTTCCAAGTTTATGACAGAGTGATTATTATGACGTTATATGGACCAGGATCAAAAACACTAAAATCTAACCCCAAAGCAAAATGTTTGGTCAGGAATTGGGCCAAAATACCAGATTATTGGAAAGATAAGCTAGAAATCAAGGAATAGGAAATCAAGCAGGGTATAAGGATAACAGAGATGTGTTCCCATGTTGAAATTAAGATAGGCAGGAATGTTAAACTGGGAGAAGAGTAAACAAGAGAAGACCATCAACATAGAAAATAAGGTTTACAAGGCTCCTGATAGTGATGGTATTGGTGGAGATGGTGGTAAGTTATTTCCTCTGTTTTGACTTTGCATCATAGATTAACATCAGCATGCTCAAGTTTATTTAATTAACTTGCCTACCTGCAGATTTCAGACCAAATCCAAAGCAGTAAAATCTCTGATTTCTGACCCATCAGAGAACTCATAAACCTATTCATATATTTGCTATAAAGTAATTGTGGTGAAATATAAGGTCTGATGAAATTTGTTCCTAGTCTGAAACCTAACCAAGGTTGAGTCTGTGCTATACTAAATGGAAGAAAATGATTACTTTAAGTGAATTAGTCCCTGAGTGTTCTCATTACTATACATAATTTTGCTATTCTGCAGTCAAGATATTTGAAATGTATCTTTAGGCTTATAAGATAGAAAATTAAGTAAAATTTATTATAAAACAATAATGACAACTGAAAACATTTCTGTTATCAATTTAAAAAGTGATGTGTATGTCTAAAGAAAGTTAAAAGTTGGTCTTAACAGAAGGGTGGGGTTGGGGTTTTTTAAGATGAGTTTTAGATGTGTCAATATTTTGGAATTATTATTAAGAAAATGATAGGATTAAAAATGTCAGAGTAGAGAGTGGCAGAAAAATACAGCTTTTCTGGGACCTGGAAATTAAGCACCTGGAAAACAGCAACTTGTTGAAGAGAAAAATAGATTTCTGAGAGGAAGTAGCTGGCACAAAAATTAGGAACAATAGAGAAGTAGGAGAAAATAAGCACAACAGAGAAAATGAAGCAGTTTGAAAAGCTCAACCCAACTCCCAGGGAGTTGTCTCCACTGATCCAAGGTAAGCCTGGAAAGGGTCAGCAGCTACAGAGAGAAACAACAGACTAAACTCTCAGCACTAGCCCAAAGAAAAGCCCAAGGCTATTGTAAACTATAAAAGCAGTGTGGAACATTACTCTAAAATTGACTCCTTGCATGTGGCAAACTAGAATGGGAGAAGAAAACCATTGCAGTGCACACCATATTTGAGAGACTTTCATCAGGAGCAATTTTGAAAAAGGATTAATTGTTAAAGATTGAACTACAGGTATTACCCACTGCAGTGACTGAATGACAGACAGCCAGAAGAGACAGTTGTGTGGAGGGCACAGGCTAGACATGGACACCCCCCCCCCCAGCCCTGAGAAATTGAAGCTCAGGTCAGGAAGGACTGGGAAGCTCCATCTTATTTGGTGAGAAGCCAAGACAATTGAGTGTGGCTTCCAAAGGGGGACTGGGCATGAAAATGCTTGCTTTAAGTCCTGCTGTGTGCTTGAACCACTACCCTGTCCCCTACACCAACCACAGGACTCAGTAACCTGTTTACTTTTGCCATCCATAAACATGATTAGAAAAATGCCTCCATTTACATATTTCCCACACCATGGAGTATATAGACAGAGAACCCTCTGTAGCAAGGAGGCACCTCACAAGTTCATGGGCCATAACTTGGAAACCACAAAGGGCCATAGAAACTGGGAGATGCCTGAGTGGCTACAGCTTAACAGTGGACACCACTGACAAATCACACCCAGTGGGAAAGGGAGAGCAAGATTCATCATTCACATTAAAAAAAAATGAACATGGAAACAAGAAAGGTGTTAACAGTAATTCTCTATACCTCCACTGTATCTGGTGGGTTCAAATAGTGCAGATCTTGTAAAGAAATCATTTGAAAACATAAAGAAATTTTATTTGGACTCACGTTTCATTCTTTTTTTGTTTGTTTCTTTATCAGGTATTTGGGATTTGGACTTTTTTCTTTCTTTACTTTTTTGTTCTTTATTTTATTCTTTTTTCTTCATTATCTTGTTTATTCTTTTCTGTTGTTTCTATCTAATTTTCTTTTATTCCCAAATAAGATTCATTATCTCATTTTTATTGCCTCTTTCTCATCTTCCCTTTCTTAATATTTCAAACTTTACTTCTTTTGTCTTCCCAGTTTCAACCACCTCCTTCTTATATGACTATTTAACTTTATTAATCTTTACAAATTTAGTCAACTCTATATTGCTTTCATTGAAGCATTTATTGTTGATGGTGGTATTGTTGTTGCATTAAGTAGATATTTACTGTATGGAAATGTTAAGTTTCCCTTTGTGTCTACGTCATAACAATTGATCTCTTTTCTATGATTGAAGATGGTAGAGTGCTAGCTTTTATTGGTTCTTATGGTATATCAATATCTAGCTTGTCCTTATTGTTGCTGATGTTACTACTTCTAGGGTGGTACAGTTGTTGCTATTAATTAGTTCATCAACAATACTGGAGTTCATTTCTGAAGGAATGTGCATGCCAATTTCCCTACACCTTTCTCTTCAAAAATAATATGGGCAATTGTGTCTAGGGAGAGAAGCAAAAGCCTACAGTTAGGCAGGCAAAGAGTCCATCACTGAAAAGAAGACATTAACAAAAGAAATATCCTTCCTAGCAAAAAGTCTTTCCACTATAACTGACACACAAACATCAGTGCACAGTCCCACACACAAACACAGAACAAAAAACTGATAATACAAGGCAGCTAAATGGCTCAAAAATCTCCCAACTCCCCAAGGCTGGTGCATGAAACATCAGTGGTGTGGAAATCAAAAGTCAAACACAAGAATTATATGAAATGATAAAAGAGGAGACAAAAAAGGTGTTGATAAGGTGCTATCTTAGTTACTTTTCTCGCATTGTTGACACACAATAGCCAACACCCAAAATAAAATGGAGGAAATGTTTATTTAGCTCAGTTAGTAGAGGTTTCAGTCCATAATCAGCTTGTTCCAAGGCAGGGTAACTTGGCAGAGGGGCAACACCCCACCACGGAGAACCTGTTTATGGCAAGCAGAAGACAACAAAAAGAAGCAAGTAAAGGGGCTTAACAGCATCTTTCTGCCTCTTTTATCTTATCCAGACTACTTAGGGTGACTAGAGCCCACACCCTTAATCCTAGGGCCCTTGGGACTTGAATTGCATCATGAATCAATTCCAGTATCAAACACTCTAGATTCAGCTACCTTTGAAAAAACCCCACTTAGGACTGCATGAGGCTTTGGGAAAACATCTAAACACAAGCCACAACATTCCACCCATGGACACCCAAAGACTCAAGCATATACCTTTATGCAAAAGAAGGATTTATTCCATTCCCAAGAGTTTCCAGACCCCTAACAGTTTCAACATTGCTGAAAAGTCCAACTCCAACGTATCTTCTGAAATTTAAGGCAAACTCTGAGCTGCAAGGCTCTGTACAAATGAAAAGAAAGTTAAAAACTTTCAATATTCACTAGAACAAAATAGACATTTCCATTCCTAAAGTTACAACAAAGGGATACAAAGGAAGAGGACTAAAGCAAGTCAAAAATCCATCAGGGAAAACATTAAATCCCACAGATCCACTTCCAGTATCTGAGAAAATCTGTGGTAAGGTATGAACTCCAAAAGTCTTGAGGGGCTCTAGCCCTATGGCACTGTTGGCGGTTTTAGCTCCAATGGTGACTTCTGTCTAGGGACTTCTTTGCTTCCTCGTTGAAGTTTTCCTCAGATGATTTACATTCCCTACTTCTCCAACCTTCTGGGGTCTCCACTGCAACTTTCACTTCACACTCACAGCTTCACACACTGCCCTCTCAGGGACAAACTGCCGGGCCTCGCAAGCCTTCTTCTGGAATCTGGGTGGAAGCCTTCTTGACCACACAACTCTATAACAGTATTTTTTTATTATTCTATGAAGTTTATTGCTACATTTTAGATATACATTATGATGACATTCATCACTGGGAATTTGTACGTATAAATTACATATCTAGGTGCTTGTTTTTTCCCCCATTCCTCTTCCTTCCCTTCTAACCCTCCACCACTCCCTATTTACAAAAACTTTCTTTCTGTTTTTTCCTTTTCTTCTCATAATTTTTCCTTCTCCTCTTTCCTTTCCTCCAAACCCCTCCTTAGTTCCCCTTCCCTTTTGGACCCTTTCTTCCTATTTTACATTACCTATTATACATTTTGATTCTCATTTATTCTTGCAGGTTCTCACACCAGATAGATTATTTGTTATTTACACATGTGTGTCCTATTTATTTCACTTGAGTATGGCCTCAATGTGCATCCATTTAGCTATAAATGCCTCTAGTTTATCATTCTTTCTGGCTGAGAAATACTCCATTTAATAGAAAAAAAACAATTTTCTTTATATAGTCAACAGTTGATGGGCATTTGGACTGATTCTAAAATTTAGCTATTACAGGCCATTCAGAGAAACCATGACCCAAGAGGTGGAGCACATGCAGCACAGGCTAACACTGAGTCTTACTAACCTTGTTATAGAAGACAGCTTTACAAGGACCTAGGAGGAACAGGATTCCAGATGACAGAATACCAGGCTTCAGATATATAAAACAATCAGGGGCTTCTGAGCCACCGTCCCACTGCTCCTGGTCCAGAGGAAGGGGCTTCTGGGCCACCATCCCTCCCACCACTCCTGGCCTAGAAGAAAGGGCTTTGGGGCTGCTGTCTGTCCTGCCGCTCCCAACCCAGAGGTAGGGGCTTCTGAGCCACCGTCCCACTGCTCCTGGTCCAGAGGAAAGGGCTTCTGGGCCACCATCGGTCCCGCCACTCCCAGCCAAGAGGAAAGGGCTTTGGGGCCGCCATCTGTCCTGCTTCTCCCAGCCCAGAGGTAGGGGCTTCTGAGCCACCATCCCACTGTTCCTGGCCCAGAGGAAGGGGCTTCTGGGCCACCGTCCAGCATGCCCTCATAGCCCAGAGGAAGGGGCTTCTGAGCTGCTGTCCCACAACTCCCGGCCAGAGGAAGAGGCATCCAGGCCAGCGTCCATCCCACTGCTCCTGGCCCAGAGGTAGGGGCTTCTGGGCCACCATCCAGCCCATTTCTCCCAGCCCAGAAGAAGGGGCTTTTGGGCCACCATCTGTCATGCTGCTCCCAGCCCAGAGGAAGGGGCTTCTGAGCTGCTGTCCCACTCCTCCCAACCCAGATGAAGGGGCTTCTGGGCCACCATCTGTCCCACTGCTCCTGGTCCCTGTCCCACCTCTCGCAGCACAGAGGTCAGCCATGAGGATGCCAACAGCACCACCCCCCTACCACCTGTTGAAATAAGAAGACCTTAAATGAGTCTCAAAACCAGACTTCCAGATCACCTACAGCAACCCCAAAGGGAAATGAGATAGAACACTCTGATACTCAACCACCTGGACCCACTGAATTGGAAACAAAAGGGGATCTGGAAAAAAGGAAATCAGAAATAATTTCTCAGATAACAGCAGAGATTGTGCTCCTAGGGAAAAACATGATTAATAAATCTAGAGAGGAGCTGAGGAACATGATGGAATCCCAACATAGGAAACAAATGGAATCCATAAAACAGATGCAAATAGATTTCCAGGAGATGAAAAACTCCACGGAAAGTCTACACAGCAGAATGAGCCAATGTGAGGACAGAATTTCAGATATAGAAGATAAGACTGCAATTAATGACCAGGAAAGGAAACTTCAAAATTGTAAGGGAACATGAGAAATCAATCCAGCAGCTGCTAGATGACGCAAAGAAGAATAACATAAGACTGATTGGAGTCAATGAAGAAACAGGAGACAGTGCAGATGACATAAAAAGCTCTTCACAAAAGTAATGGCAGAAAACTTCTCAAACAGGGGAAAAGAACTTGACATACAGATAAGTGAGGCATATGGGACTCCAAATAGCCTTGATCAAAAAAAAACCTACACATAGGCATATAATTGTTAAGATTTCAGAAATTCAACAGAAGAACAAAGTTCTACAAGCAGTCAGAGAAAAGAAACAAATCACATACAAAGGAAAGCCCATCAGAATCACAGCAGACTTCTCAACACAAACCATCAAGGCAAGAGGAGCTTGGAGTGACATATTTCAAGCCCTAAAAGAAAACAGCCTCCAACCCAGATTGACGTACCCTGTAAAACTATCTTTCAAAATTGATGGAAAAATGAGATACTTTCATGACAAAGAGCACCTTAGGAACTTTGTGAATACCAAACCAGCACTCTAAAAATTTTACACAGTATCCTAGGAACAGACATTGAGGATCACAACCTCAGGAAGCAAAGCAGAATGAACCCATCTGGCATGACAAGAAATTAAATGTAAAGGCGGAGAACTCAACAAAAAGAAAAAGTCATGACAATGATAAGTCCATATGTTTCTGTTATAACCATCAATGTTAATGGTCTCAATTCACCAATCCAAAGAAATAGACTGGAAGAATGGGTCAAGAAGCAAAATGCAACAATATGCTGCATACAAGAAACAGACTTAATTCAAAAGGAAATTCATAGACTGAAAGTTAAAGGGTAGAAAACAATACTCCATACAACAGGAACCTGAAAAAAAAACAGAAGTAGCTATTTTTTATGCAGATCAAGTAGATTTCAAACCACCACTGATTGAGAGAGACAAAGAAGGACACTACATCCTTGTAAAGGGAACAATCCAAAAGGAAGTGATGACAATCATAAATATCTATGCACCAAATACTAGTGTGCCCAACTATATAAAACAAATACTAATGGACATGAAAAATCAATACATTAATACAATAATAGTGGGGGACTCAACACCCAACTGTCACAAATGTGTAGATCAACTAGACAAAAAATAACTAATGAAATACTAGAAATATATCGAACTCTTACACTTGATTTTAGCCAAAAGGCTGAGAAGCCATTATTGAGCTCTTGAACAAATGAAATTAACAGACATTTACAGTGCGATCCACCACACAAAATCAGAGCACACATTCTTCTCAGCTACACATGGGTCATTCTCCAAAATAGACCACATACTCACACATAGAACAGGTTTAAGTAAGTGCAAAGGAATTGAAGTTATCCCCTGTATATAATCAAATAATTGTGCAATGAAATTGGAGATCCATAGCAAAAGAAACTCAAAAAATTTCATAAACATGTGGAAATTGAACAACACACTTCTGAATAACCAATGGGTCACAGAAGAAATTAAAGAGGAAATCAGGCATTCCCTTCAATTAAATGACAATGACAATACAACATATTGGAATATATGGAACACAATGAAAGCAGTCTTAGGAGAGAAATTCATAGCAGTGAATATGCATATTAGGAAAACAGAATGAGTCCCATTAAACAACCTGATGCTGAACCTCAAGCTTCTAGAAAAAGAAGAACAGGACAAACCCAAAGCTCATACAAGGGAGGAAATTATAAAGATCAGAGGAGAAATCAATGCCATGCAGACTAAGAGAATGATACAAAAAAATCAAAGAAGGCAAGAGTTTGTTCTTCAAAAGAATCAACAAAGTGGACAAGTCATTAGCCAACCTTGTCAGAAAAAGGAAAGAAAAGGCCCAAATCCATGCAATTAGGAATGAAAAGGGTGAAATTACAACAGACACAGTAGAAATCCAAAAGATCAACAATACCTACTTCCAGAACCTATACACTAATAAGATGGAAAATACAAAAGAAATGGATGGATTCCTAGATACATATGAATTACCAAAGTTGAACGAAGAAGACCTAAAATTGCTAAACAACCCAATAACAACCAATGAAATTGAACATGTAATAAAAAACTTATCAACTAAGAAAAGCCCAGGCCCTGATGGCTTCACTGCAGAATTCTACAAGACATTTAGAGAGGAACTACTGCCACTACTGTTTAAATTCTTCAATAAAATTGAAAGGGAAGCAATACTCCCAAATTCATTCCTGGAAGCAAGCATCAGCTTGATCCCCAAAGCAGAGAAAGACCCAACTGAAAAGGAGAACTATAGGCAAATCTCATTAATGAACTTAGATGCAAAAATCCTTAATAAGATAATGGCAAATAGAATGCAGAATATCCTCAAGAAGGTTATACACACTGAGCAAGTGGGAGTGGGATACAACCCAGGAATGCAGGGATTATTCAACATAGGCAAATCAATAAATTTAATACACTATATCAATAGAGCCAAGGACAAAAACCATATGATTATCTCCATAGACACAGAAAAAGCATTTGACAAAATCCAACATGCATTTATGATAAAAACCCTACAAAAAATTGGAATAGATGGTCTCTACCTCAAACTGGTAAAAGCCATCTAGGACAAACCAACAGCCAACATCATTCTAAATGGTCAAAAACTGAAATCCTTCACACTAAAATCAGGAACAAGACAAGGATGTCCACTATCACTACTCTTGTTCAATACAGTTTTGGAAACATTAGCCATGACAATTAGACAAGAGAAAGAAATAAAAGGAATAAAGATAGGTAATGAAGAAGTCAAATTATTATTTGCAGATGATATGATACTCTATATAGAAGACCCCAAGAACTCCACCAAAAGACTTCTAGACTTAATAACCAAATTCAGTAAAGTAGCTGAGTACAAGGTCAGCACACAAATGTCAATATCTTTCCTCTACACGAATAACAGACTCACTTAGAGGGAAATAGAGCAAACAATTCCTTTCACAATAGCATCCAAAAAACTGAAATACCTAGGAATCAACCTAACAAAAGAAATCAAATACCTCATCTCTGAAAACCATAGACGTCTGAAAAGAGAGATTGAAGATAATATCAGAAAATGGACAGACATCCCCTGCTCTTGGGGAGGAAGGATTAATATATTGAAAATGACCATACTTCCAAAACTGCTGTATAGATTCAATGCAATTCCAATTGAAATCCCAGCAGCATACTTCATAGACCTTGAGAAAAAAATCCAAAAATTCATTTGGAACAAGAAGAGATCCAGAATAGCAAAAGCAATTCTAGGTAACAGAGACTTGGCCAGGGGTATCGCAATCCCCAACCTGCGACTATACTACAAAGCTACTGTGATAAAAACAGCATGGTACTGGCAAAGAAACAGACTTGAGGACCAGTGGAACAGATTAGAAGATGCAGAAACAATGCCAGACGCACTCAGCCATCTCATCTTTGATAAAGGAGCCAAACACCCTCACTGGAGGAAAGATAGCATCTTTAATAAACAGTGCTGGAAAAATTGGGTTTCAACTTGCCAAAGATTAAAACTAGACCTATATCTCTCACCATGCACTAAACTAAAATCGAAATGGATTAAAGATCTAAATATTAAAATGAAAATGTTGAACCTGCTGGAACAATGTTTAGGTAGAACTCTTGAAGACACTGGTGTAGGAAAAGATTTTATGAACAAAACCTCAGTTGCCTGTGAATCAGCACCAACAATCAACAAGTGGGATCTCTTATGAAAAAGCTTCTGCTCAGCAAGAGAAACCACCAGCAGTGTGAAGAGACAACCCACAATGTGGGAAAAAATCTTCACCTGCTTTTCCTCAGACAAAGGTCTACTATCTCAAATCTATAAAGAACTTATAAAGATCAGACCTCCCAAATTTAAAGACCCAAACCAAAAATGGCGATCTGAAATGAGTAGACATTTCTCAGACAAAGAAGTAGAAATAGCAAATAAATACATGAAAAAATGTTCAAAATCACTGGTCATTCGAGAGATGCAAATGAAAACAATACTGAGATTCCACTTCACTCCAGAAAGAATGGCTGCTATCATGAAATCAACCAATAATAAATGTTGGGGGGGGGCTGTGTGGAAAGAGGAACCCTGGTCCACTGCTGGTGGGAGTGTATACTGGTGCAACCAGTGTGGAAATCAGTATGGATATACCTCAAAGAACGAGGACTGGAAGTCCCATTTGCCCCTGCTATTCCACTGCTGGGGATCTTCCCCAAAGAATTAAAAGAATCATACCACAGTGACGTATGTTAACCCATGTTCATAGCAGCACAATTTATAATAGCTAAAACTTGGAAACAGCCCAAACGCCCATCAATTTGAGACTGGATAAAGAAAATGTTGTTTTCTTATAAAATGGAGTACTACTCAGTCATAAAAAATGAGAAATTAAAGACATTTATAGCTAAGTGGATGCACATTGAGATGATATTCTTAAGTGAAATAAATAGGTCACACATGTATAAATACTGAATAGTTTCTCTAGTGTGAGAAACTGAAAGTGTAAATAAGGACTAAAAATATAATAGATAATGTGACATAGGAAGAAAAGGTGCAAAGGGGAAGGGGAAGTGGGAGTGGTAGGGAAAAGAAAGAAGGGAGTGGAATTAATATGAGAATGAAAAAGAAGAAGAAAATCTTTGTAAATAGGGAGAGATGGAGGGGTTGAAGGGAGGGCTGGGCAAGTTTATAAAATAAGAACCAAGGAGATTATGTAAAGGTGCAAATTTCCAATAATCAATGTCATAATATTTTACACCTAAAATGTACCAATGATTAGAATGAATAACCAGTAATGCAAAATAGGAAGAAAAGGTCCAAAGGGGTAGGGGTAGTGGTAGGGGCAGGGGAAAGGAAAGAAGTGAAAGGAAACATGATGAGAAATGGAAAAACCAGAAATAACGTCTTTGTAAATAGGGAGGGGTGGAGGGGATGAAGGGAGGGCTAGGAATGGGACAAAAATAAGAACCAAGATGCATCACATAAATATACAAGTTCCCAATGAGAAATGTAAGTGTTGTATACCTAAAATGTACTAATAAAAGAATTTAAGTAAAAAAACCCCAAACAAACAAAAAAATAAAAATAAAATTTAGCTATTACAAACGGTGCTGTTGTGAACTTGGGAGTGCATATATCGATATGGTACAATGCTTTTAAATTTTTTGTGAAGATACCCAGCAGAGGTATAGCTGGGTCAAATGGAAACTCCCGTCCTAGTAGTTTGAGGTATGTCCATTCTGATTTCCAGAGAGTTAGCACAAGTCTACACTCCCCCCAACAGTGGAGAAGTGTTCCCTTTTTCCAACAGCCCCACCAGCATTTGTTATTTGTTGATTTCTTTATAGCAACCATTCTTTCTGGAGTGAAGTGGAATTTTAGCCTTGTTTGCATCTGCATCTCTCAAATGACCAGTTATGTTGATCATTTTTTCATCTGTTTATTTGGCGCTTCTACTTCTTCATCTGAGAAATATTTATTCAGTTCAGAAGCCCATTTTTGGATTAGGTCTTTAAATTTGGTGGGTCTGCTTTTTTTATGGTTTTTATATATTCGAGATTGTAGTCATTTGTCTGAGGAACAGCTGTGAAATTTTTTATCACATTGTATGTTGTCTTTTAACTCTGCCGTGTTTTTTCTTTTTGTGCAGAAGCTTTTTAATGTGATGAGATCCCAGTTGTTGATTCTTTGTGCTAGTTCCCATCCAACTGAAGTTTTCTTCATTAAGTCTTTTCCTACACCAATGTCTTCAAGAGTTCTACCTAACCTATCTTCCAGCAGGTTTAGCATTTCTGTTTTAATATTTAGATCTTTAAACCATTTCAACTTTAGTGCAGGGTGAAGGATATGGGTCTAATTTTAATTGTTGGGATGTTAAGACCCATTTTTGCCCCTAACATTTATTAAAGAGGCTATCTTTCCTCCAGTGGGGGTGTTTGGCTCCTTTGTCAAAGATGAGGTGGCTGAGTATGTCTGGAGTTTTTCTGCATCTTCTAATCTATTTCATTGACCCTCAGGTCTATTCCTTTGCTAGTACCATGTTGTTTTTATCCCAGTGGCTTTGTAGTATAGTTTCATGTTGGGAATTGTGATACCCCCTGCCATGTCTCTATTGCCTAGAATTACTTTTGCTATTTTGGGTCTCTTCTTCTTCCAAATGAATTTTGTGTTTGTTTTCTCAAGGTCCATGAAATATGCTGTTGGACTTTCAGTCAGAATTGCATTGAATCTATATAGCAGTTTTGGAAGTATGATAATTTTCACTATATTGCTGACCCCACAACTCTTGCATTCTGCATGCACCTAAAATGAACACCACGTGGATGACACCAAGGTCTGCCACCAGCTGGAGGAGTACCCAACCTTCTCTCTCTCTTCACTGCAGGGGACCAGTGCCTATGAACCAAGTTTTGAGGAATAGCTTCTTAAGTCACCCCCATTCTGGATCATGGTGCTCCAGGACTCTCTTCACAAAAGAAAAACTTTCACTTTTGCAATTTTGAGGCTGCAAAGGGTGGAGTTCTGCTGCTTCTTGTGATGGACTCAGATAATCTTTTCTATTCTTCTCTTTCTTAGCAATCAAGATATCCTGTATTGTACCTTTGTAGTCCACAAATTTACTAAGAATATTTTAAACCAGGCCTGATCCCCCAGCCACCAGCTTAGCCAGGTGGGCAGAGTGGACCTTGTCCCTTGGAGCCCCACTCCATCCCACCCCCACCCTGTCCACCAGCAACCAGCTGGCAGTGAGGACCTCAGCAGACTCATGGAGCTTGATCCATTCTCCCCTCCACCAGCTTAGCCAGGCAGGGGCAGAGGGCACCCTGGCTACATGGAGCCCTACTCAGTCCAACTTGGGAGCCAGCCACCAGCAAACAGCAGAGAGTGAGGACCTCAGTTGGCTGCAGGGACCGTGCTCCATCCCACCCTCACCCAGGCCCCCAGGAAACCAGCTTAGCTCCCCCACCCCACCTCTGGCCTCTGGGCTGTGCCAGTACCTTGATGCACACCACAGAGGCCCAGGGGTCATAGAGGCCATTGTTCTGAGCTCCAAAAGGTAGAGCAGAAGTGAATGACAGAAGAGAACCTCTCTCAGGCTCCTTGTTGAAAATTGAAGCCCACTGGAAAAGTGAAGGAAATCTCTGCAATAAAGGCACACCACACCACCATAGTTGGTAAGTTGGAGGGATCACCATCTCCCATCAGAACCTGGACTATCTTCAGGGGAAGGGCAGCTGGAACCTGTAGTAGAACCTTGTAGAGTTCAAACCTGCAGGAGGACAGGGAGCTCAACTTGGGACTTGCAGCCAGAAATCTGCTTGAATATCATGGGTCAGCTGCTGGTTTGCTGAGACTCATTGACTTATGTCTGCACACAGCTGCCCACATTTTCGATTGTGACAGCAGAGACTTACCCTGAAGGATGTCCTTCATTTTTATTTTTTATTTGTTAACTGTAAATTTTGTTTTGCTCCTTTTTTAAGTTTTATTTTGTTTTCCTACACTTTTCAAATATTTTTTCTTCTGTTTTCTCTTCTTCGTTTCCCTTTCCTGTCTCTCTCTCTCACTCACTCTCTTATTCTCTCACTGGCCCACATTGATCTTCATCTTCCTTTTTGTTCCTGTACTGGACCTAATTCAGATTTCTTCTTTCATTTTCTTTCCTTCTCTTTTTCCTTCTCTCAATTGTCATTAGTTTTAAAGGAAAGCAAATACAGTTTCTAGACTCCCTATTGCTGTTAGGTTCTTCTGTTCTTCTCTTTGTTCTTTCATTCTGTCTTTTTCTTTTGTCTTTAACAGTTTCTTTGAGTTTAAGTGATCTTTCTGGGTCCTCTGGCCTCACTGCCAACCCTTTCCTATTGTTCTACCTATCTATCCCTCCCTCCCCAACTCCTTCTAACTCCCCATCCTGAAGGGTAAACTTGCTATATTGAAGAGTTTATTCACTATAAACATATGTTGGTTTGGTCCTCCATTTTGATTTAATTCACACTGTTAAAGGTGATAGATTAATAACTACCACAGATTGTCATTTTCTAAGCTGTTCTTGATGCTATGGTGTTGGTGACTGTATCACTTGGGCTAAGGTGTTGTGATTGATCTAATTAGTTGTCCTTCCTAGTATAATGAAAACGAGATAGCCTCAGAGTTATTAGAGACTCAAAATCTAAAGACCCTCTATATCTGGGAGACACCTCTGAGAAGCAATCTTTCCATAAGTGTTCTAAATACAAACAACAAAGACACAATAAGCAATTTCAAAGTATCAACAGAGGAATTAAACCAAGGACAGAACCAAAAACAAAAAAGAGAAGACATTTAAGCAAGGTGCAAACTCAGATGTCCACCAAACCAAAGGCAAATTCTGGGGGAAATGAGGTGAAAAAGTCTGATAATCAATCACCTGGACACCCTGAACTGAGAGCACAGGAAGTAACAGAACAGATGAATGAGGCTCTAGAAAATTCAAAACAGAAATAAATTCCCAGATAACCACAGAGATAGTGAGCAGAGTGGAAGACATGATTAGAGGCTCTAGAACAGAAACAGATTAAAAAAATAGGTGAACTCAGAACCGTGCTGGAAGCCATGAATTCCCAGCATAAGAAACAAATGGAAACTATGATCGCTCAACATAAGAAAGACATGGAATCCATGAAACACATTCAAACAGATATCCAGGAGATTAAAAACTCCATTGAAAGTATTCAGAGCAGATTAAGGGAATGTGAATATAGAATATCAGATATAGAAGACAGGATTGCAATTAATGACCATGAAAACAGAGATTTCTTAAAAATAGAAAGGGACCATGAGAAATCAATCCAGCAGCTGCTAGGTGATGCAAAGATGAATAACATGAGACTGATTGGAGTCCATGAAAATGCAGGAGAGAGTACAATTGACATAAAAGAAACTGTTCACAGAAATAATAGTAGAAACCTTCCCAGACAGAGGTAGAGAATTAGACAGATAAGTGAGGCATATAGAACTCCAACTAGCCAAAATAAAAAAAAAAAATCTACACCTAGACAAATAATAGTCAAAATTGCAGAAACCCAACAGAAGAACAATACCCTACAAGCACATAGAGAAAAGAAACAAATCACATACAAAGGAAAGCCCATCAGAATCACAGTGGACTTCTCAACACAAACCCTCAAGTCAAGGAGAGCCTGGAGTGAAGTATTTCAAGCCCTAAATGAAAATTACCTCTAACATAGACTGTTGTATCCTGCAAAATTATCTTTCAAAATTGATGGAGTGGGCCCAGGGATTTAGCTCAGTGGTTCTGCCACTTGCATCACAAATGCAAGGACCTGAGTTTGATCCCCAGTACCAAAAAAAAAAATGATGGAGAAATTAGTTACTTCCATGACAAAGAACACCTGAGAAATTTTACAAACACCAAACCAGCAATCCAAACAATTCTAAACAATATCCTAGAAAAAAAGACAATAAAGTTCAAAACCCCCTGAGGCTCAACAGAAGGAAGCTACCAGGCAAGGCAAGAAACTAAAGGAAAAGGGGGAAATATAAAAAATAAAAGAGCCAACAACAGTAAAACATCATGACAAGGATGAGTCAATATCTATCAATTATAACAATCAATTTTAATGGCCTCAATTCACCAATCAAAAGAATTAGGCTGGCAGAAAGGATTAAGAAGCAAAATCCAACAATATGCTGTGTACAAGAAACACACCTAACTCAAAAAAAATTCATAGAAGAAAAGAAAATGGAGGGAAAACAGTTCTCCACATGACAAGAGCACAGAGAAAAGCAGGGGTAGCAATTTCATTTACAGACAAAGTAAATTTCAAACCAAAACTAATTAAGAGAGATAATATCACTACATCCTTATGAAGAGAACAATCCAAGAGGAAGAGATGACAATCATAAATGTACATGCACCAAATATGAATTCCCCCAACTATACAAAAAATTTTAATTGACATGAAAAACAAAATAAGCACTAACACAATTGTAGTGGGGGAACTCAATATCCCACAATCACAAATAGACAGATCATCTAGGCAAAAAATCAACAACAAAATTCTAGAATTGAACCAAGCTATCAAACAAATGGACTTAATAGATGTTTACAAAGTGCTCCATCTAACAAAATCAGAATATACATTTTGTTCAGCCCCACATGCATCATTCTCCAGAATAGACCACATGCTAGCTCATAGGAGATGTTTAAGGAAATGTAAAGGAATTGAAGTTACCACCTGTATATTATCAGACCATAGTGCAATAAAATTGGAGATCAATAACATAAGAATCTGCAAAACCCCCACAAACACATGGAAATTGAAAGGCACTCTCCTGAACAACCAATGAGTCACAGAGGAAATTAAAGAAGAAATTAGACAGTTTCTACAAGTAAATGATAATGCCAGTACAACATAGAGGAATGTATCGGACACAGTGAAAGCAGTTCTACACGGGAAATTCATAGCTGTGAATGCCCATATTACACAAACAGTGAGAACTCAAATAAACAACATAATGCAGAACCTCAAGCTCCTAGAAAAAGAAGAGCATAACAAACCCAAAGCTCATACAAGAAAGGAAATTATAAAGATCAGTGCAGAAATCAATGCAATGGAGACTGAGAATGATACAAAAAATCAATGAATCAAAGAGTTGGTATTTTGAAAGAATAAATAAAATCAATAAGCCTTTAGCCAACTTTATCAAAAAAAGGAAATAAAAGTCTCAAGCCCATGCAATTAAGTACAAAAAATGTGACGTCACAACAGATCCAGCAGAAATCCAGAGGATCATCAATACTTACTTAGAGAAACTGTACTCTAACAAAATGGAAAACACAGAAGAAATGGACAGATTCCTAGATACATATTAATTGCCAAAGTTAAATGAAGAAGGTAGAAATTCTAAACACCCCAATTAAAATGAGTGGTATTGAAAATGTAATAACAAATTTACCAACATAGAAAAGCCCAGGTCCTGAAGGCTTCATTGCTGAATTCTACAAGACATTTAAAGAAGAACTATAGCCATTATTCATTAAAATCTTCTAGGACGTTAAAAGGGAAACAATACTTACAAATTCATTCCTGGAACCATGTTACTTTGATTCCAAAAAGAAGGCAAAACTGAAATGAAAAAGAGAACTACAGGCCAATTTCCCTAATGAACATATCTGCAAAAATCCTCAAAAAGATACTGGCAAACAGAATACAGAGGGTCATCAAGAGGATCATACACCCTGACCAAGTCGGATTTATTTGAGGGATGCAAGGATGGTTCAACATTCATAAATCAATAAATGTAATACATTATATTAACAGAGTCAAGGACAAAAAACATGATCATCTCAATAGATACAGAAAAGTCATTCGACAAAATCCAACACCCATTCATGATAAAAATCCTACAGAAAATTGAAATAGAAGGTCTTTATCTCAACTTGATTAAGGTATCTATGAAAAACCAACAGCCGACATCATACTAAAGGGTCAAAAACTGAAAATCTCCACTCTAAAATCAGGAACAAGACAAAGACACCCACTACCATCACTGCTTTTCAGTGTAGTTCTGGAAATATTATCCACAACTATTAGAAAAGAGAGAGAAATAAAAGAAAAAAAGACAGGGAAGGAAAAAGGTAAACTGTCATTATTTGCTGATGATGTGATACTTTACATAGAAGACCCAAAAAACTCTGCCAAAAGACTTCTAGACTTAATTGAAAGATTCAGTAGAGTAGCTGGATGCAAGATTAATGCTCTAAAAACAATAGCCTTCTTGTACTCAAATAACAGACTCACTGAGAGAGAAATTAGGGAAACAATTCCTTTGATAATACCATCCAAAAATGAAATATTAGGAACCAATCTAACAAAGGAAGCAAAAGACCTCTACACTGAAAACTACAGGACTCTGAAAAAAGAGATCAAAAAAGATACAAGAAAATGGAATGACATCCCTTGTTCTTGGTTATATAGAACCAATATAGTGAAAATGGCCACAATCCTAAAACTGCTATATAGATTTAATGCAATGCTGATTGAAATTCTAACAATATATTTCACAGAACTAGAGAAAATATTCCAAAAATTCATTTGGAACCAGAAGAGACCTAGAATAGCAAAAGCAATTCTAGGCAATAGAAATAAGGCAGAGGATATCACAATCCCCAACTTAAAACTATACTACAAAGATACCATGATAAAAACAACATGGTACTGGCAAAGAAGCAGACACAAAGATCAGTGGAATAGATTATAAGATGCAGAAACAACTTCAGACATACTCAGCCACCTCATCTTTGAGAAGGGAGCCATCCACCCTCATTGGTGGAAAGATAGACTATTTAATAAATGGTGTTGGAAAACTGGATTTCAACCTGCCAAAGATTAAAACTAGAACCATACCTATCACCATGCACTAAACTAAGATCAAAGTGGATTAAAGATCTAAATATTAAAACAGAAACACTAAACTTGCTCGAAGTTAATTTAGGTAGAACTCTTGAAGATAGTGGCATCGGAAAAGACTTTATGAACAAATCTTCAGTAGCACAGGAACTAACACAAAGAATCAACAATTGGGATCTCATCTTATTAAAAAGCTTCTGCACTGCAAGAGAAACTACCAACACAGCTAAGAGAAAACCTACAATGTGGGAAAAAATTTTAGCATTTTACCTCAGACAAAGGACCACTATCTAGAATATATAAAGGACTGAAAAAAATCTGACCCCTCGAATTTAAAGACCCAATTCAAAAATGGGCATCTGAAATGAACAGACATTTCTCAGACAAAGAAGCAAAAGCAGCAAATAGACATATGAAAAACTGTTCAACATCACTGGTTATTTGAGAGATTCAGATGAAAACAACACTGAGTTTTCACCTCATCCCAAAGAATGGCTGCTATCAAGAAATCAACCAATAACAAATACTGGCAGTGAGTGGGGAGCAAGAACCCTTCTCCACTGTTGGTGGGCATGCAGACTGGTGCAACCACTATGGAAATAAGTATGGAGATACCTCAAATAACTAGGACTAGAGATCTCATTTGACCTAGCTATTCCCCTACTAGGTATCTTCCCTAAAGAATTAAAAGAATCATACCACAGAGATATATGTGCACCCATGTTTGAAGTGGCACTGTACGTAATAGTGAAAGCTTGGAAACAGCCCAAGTGCCCATCAACTGGAAACTGGATAAAGAAGATGTGTTTTTTTTAATATATAAAATGGAGTACTACTCAGCGATAAAGAATGAGAAACTGGAGACATTTATAGCTAAATGGATGCATATTTAGGCCATACTGTTAATTGAAATAAATAGGACACACATGTGTAAATACCGAATAGTCTCTCTGGTGTGAGAAACTGAAATCTAAATAAGGATTATATGATTAAAATGAATAATTCATAATTTGAAATAGGAAGAAAATGTTCAAAGTTGTAGAGGAAGTGGGAGGGGAAAGGAAAAATTATAAGAAAAGCAAAAAATTAAAACAATGTTTGTAAATAGGGATGTGTGGAGGGGATGAAGTGTGCACAGGTCCTAGAGAAAAAATAAGAACCAAGATACATTGTGCACAGTCATAAGCACCCAATAATAAATGTAAATGTATTGTATATGTAAAATGTACCAATAAAATAATTTAAGCAAAAAAAACCCCAGAAAGTTTTAAATCATTCTGCTGGGCTTTTTGCTCTTGATTTTCAACTTAAATCTGGCTAAAGCTTCTAACAGTAGCCATGCCACTGCCTCAAGTATAGAGTGCTTTGAAATTTTTCCTCCCAGATTAATTAATCCATAGCCCTTAATCTCATTCTCAGGCAAAGTCTCTGGACATGAGCAAAATGCAGACAAACTGTTCTAAGGTATAGCACACATATTCTGGAGTCTAACAGCCAATGCAGTCCTTCTCAGCAGAAACTTCCTGAGCCTGGTCTTTACTGGTAAAATTTCTATTAGCATTCTTATTTTCTTAGCTCTGACCAGAACCTCCCATCAAGTATAGCCTAAGGCATTCCACTTCTACTGTTTAAACCAGGATCTCTGAGCCTTTCCTAACTCTCCCTGTCTCATAAGCCAGTTCCAAAGGCTCTTGAGGACCATGGCCAGGTAATGTCACAGAAATGACCTCAATTCTTAGGTGCCAGATTCTGTCTTAGATACTTTTCTCTCATGGCTGAGTCAAAATACTCCACACTCAAATTTAGAGGAGTAAAGGTTTATTTATCTCATGGTTTGTAGATGTTTCCATCCATAATTGGCTGACTCCATTTCAGGTTTTCTTGGCAGAGGGACAATGCATAGGAGAACCAGTTCTTAGGAAGCAGAAGACAGCAAAAGCAAGCAAGCAAATTTAACAGCATCTTGCTGCTCCTTTTATCTTATCCAGACTACTTAAAGTGGATATCATTAACACCATTAATCCTAGTGCCCTTGATCCTAGCATTGCACCATGAATCAGTCCCAGTGTCACACACTCTAGATCCAGCTACCTCTGAAAAAGCCACACCTATGACCACATGGGGCTTTGGGGGGATATCTAAACACAAGCCATAACAGGTGTTGTGTATGTTCAAAGATTATATAACAAAACAGCTAATAGACATTATAAATTAATTAGTTAGGTTACAAATGACATTAAAAGGCTAACTGAGCTTAAAAATTATATAGAATATAAGCAACCAGTTTAACAAATAAGTAGAGATCATGAAAAGGTACCAAATGGAAATCCAAGATGGTAAAAATTCTACTAAAATTATAGACAACAGAAATGACCAAAGTGAGAACAGTGTCAGAAATAGAAGATAGGCCTTATGTAAATGATCATATACTTATAAGTACTTTTAAAACAATAAGAAATGAACAAAAAGAATCCAACAGCTACTAGATGACACAAAATAGTGCATTTTAAGATTAGTTTGAACTAGTGAATAATCAGACGGCAAAATGATTAGCAGAATAAACCTGTCTACAGAATAATACCAGAAAAATTTTCAAATATGGGAAATAATTTAACATACTCACATGATAACCCCAAATAGTCATGATCAGAAAGATTTCTCCATAACATATCATCATCAAAATCCCAGAAGTAAAATCAAGGAGAGGATCTTAAATGTGTTAAAGAAAAGCAACAAGTCATATAAAAGTAAACCCATAAGAATCTCAGCAGATATTTCAACACAAAACTTCAAGGCCAGGACAGCTTGAAGTGGAGTGATTCCAGCCATGAAAACAAATAACTTCCAATCCAGACTAATACATCCTACAAAATCGGTATTTCAAATTTAATGGAGAAATAATGTCTTTCTATGACAAAGAGCACTTTAAAAATTCATGACTTCCAAACCAGTACTATACAAAATTTCTGTAATATATCCTAGAAAGAGACAGTAAAGTCAATAATGCCAAAATGTCTAATGATATGAACATACCAGGCAGGGTGAGCAGTTAATCAGAATGACAAAAAATAAATCAGCAAAATAAAAATAATGCAATGACAGGAATAAGTCAGTATCTTTCACTAATAACACTCAACATGAATGATCATACTTGTGAATCAAAATATGTAGATAGTATATTGGATTGAAAGCCAAAAACAAAATATTTGTTCTATACTAGAAATACATTGAATCTAAAAAGAAATTCATAGAATAAAAACCATAGGATGGGAAACAATGTTCCATGTAATGGGATTCTGAAAAAAAGTATGAGTAGCTATTGTATTTTGAGACAATGTTCACTTCAGGCCAAAACTGATTAGAAGAAGCAACAAAGGTCAATACATATTGGTTAAGGGAACAATCCAAAAGGAAGAGATAATGATTATAAATATATAGGTAACAAACCCTGGCATACCCAACTCCATAAAACAAAAAATACTGTACACAAAATATCAGATAAACATCAACACAATTATAGAGAGGGAGCTCAATAACACATTGTAACAAATAGACAAATCAATAGACAAGAAATCAACAAAGAAATATCATATTTGAATGAAAACTTTGAACAAATAAGCAATAGATATTTACAGAGTGTTTCACCCAATGCCAGAATGCACATTCTTTTCAGCAGCACATGGAACTTTCTCAGAAATAGATCACATAGTGGCCCATAAAACATGCTTAATTAAATATAAAAAATTAATTTATCTCATACATATTATCAGAACAGAGTGTAATGTAACTGGTAATCAATGTCCAAAGATACCACGAAAAGTATTCAAACACACGGAGATTAAACTGTATACTCTTCAATAATCAGCAGGTCACAGGATAAATCTGAGAAGAAATGAGACAGTTCCTAGAATAAAATGAAAATACCAGTACAATATACCAGAGTGTATGACACACAATGAAAGCAGTATGAAGAGGAAAGCTTATAGCTGTGAATACTCACATCAGAAATACAGAGTGAGTTCAGATAAATAATGAATCACGTATCTTAAAGTCTTAAAAATAAAAATTTAAACAGATAACATAGAAATAAAGAGTTTATAAAGATAAAAGTAAGAAATTATAAAGATTAATACAGAAATGATGAAATTGAGACTTAAAGAGTATAAACAAAATGTGAATTGAAGGACTGGTTCTTCAAAAGAATAAATAAAGGGCCAGGGATTTAGCTCAGTGGTTCCGGCACCTGCCTCACAAGCGCAAGGTCCCGAGTTGGATCCCTGGTACCAAAAAAAAAAAAAAAAAAAAAGAATAAATAAAATAGATAAACCTTTAGCCAGCTTTGCCAAAAAGGATTGAAAATATGCAAATCAATACATTTAGAAATGAAAAAGGTAAAGTTACAGTGGAAACCAGCAAAATCCAGAAGATTATTAGTTTCTACTTTGAAAACCTGTACTTCAAAAAATTGTGCTGTACTTCAAAAAATTGAAGAATCCAGAAGATTTTGATAGATTCTTAGATACATATAAATTACCAAAATTGAATCAAGAAGGCAAAAAATTTCTGAACAATTCAATAACAAGACAAGAAATTGAGTCTCCAGTAATACAATCTTACCAAAGAAAGCTCAGGACTGGATAGATTCATTGCTGCATATTACAAGAGCTTCAGGGAAGATATAATGCCAATAGTCTTCAAATTATTGAAATTTTAATAAAGGAGTACTCCAAAAATCATTCGTGGAAGCTAGCAAACTGGCAAACAAAATGCAACAAATCATTAATACAACAAATCATTGACATCCTGGTCAAGTAGGCTTCATCTCAAGGATGCAAGAATGGATTGACATATGCAAGCCAATAAATGTAATACATCACATAAACTGCAGCAAGACAACCATCATGATCATCTCAATAGATGAAGTAAAGGCTTTGATGAAATCCAACAACATTTATGAAAAGATCCTGAAGGAAGTAGGTATGGAAGAAATTTATTTCAATTTGATAAAAGCCATTTATGACATACCTACTGCCAATATCATATTAAATGAGGAAAGGCAGAAAACTTTCCCTTTAAAATCAGGAACAAGAGAATTATGACCACCATAACCACTTTTGTTTGACATAATACTTAAAACAGTAGCCAGAGCAATCAGGCAGGAGAAAGAAATAAAAAGTATACATATAAGAATTAAAGAAGTCAAATTGTAATTATTTGAGGTGACATGTTCCTTTACATAGAAGAACTAAAAATTCTAATGAAAGTCACTTAGATTTAATAACCAAATTCAATGAAGTAGCAGGACACAAAGTCGACATAGGAATATCATTAGTGTTCCTGTGCAACAATAATTAACTCATTGAGAAAGAAATTGGGAAAACAATCACATTCACAATAGCATTAGGAAATATTAAATAGAAGTTAATCTAACAACAGAAATGAAAGACCTGTAAAATGAAAACTATGGTATTCTGAAAAGCAGATTGAAGAGGGCATTAGACAAAGGAAAGATTCAAATCCAAGCAATTAAGAGTGAAAACTGTGAAATTACAACAGATCCTGCAGGGATACAGAAGGTCATCAATATCTACTTTGAAAAAGTAATGGGAGATACAGAAGAAATTGACAGATTCTTAGATACATTGCTAAAGCTGAATCACTAAAGCTGAATCAAGAAGATATAAAAATTTTAAATAACCCAGTATCAGTCTGTGAAATTGAAGATGTAATTAAAAGCCTACTAACAAAGAAAAGCCCAAGTTCAGAAGGATTCACTGCAGAATTCTACAAAATTTCAGGGACGATCTAATGTCACTACTCCTCAAACTCTTTAATGAAATTGAAAGAGAAACAATACTTCTAAAGTCACTCTTAGAAGGAAGTATTACCCTGATATCAAAACAAGACAAGGATCCAACCAAAATAGAGAACTAAAGGTGAATCTCCCTAATCAACATAGATGCAAAAATCCTCCATAAGAAAGTGACAAACAGAATGAAACAAATTATCAAGAAGGTTATGCACCAAGAGCAAGTAGGATTCATCCCAGGAATGCAGACATCGTTTAACATATGCAAACCAATAAATGTAATACACCATATTAATAGAGCCAAGGACAAGAACCATATGATCATCTCAATAGATGCAGAAAAAGCATTTGACAAAATCCTACATGCATTTATGATAAAAACCCTACAAAAATTGGAACAGACGATCTCTACCTCAATCTGATAAAAACCATCTATGAAAATCCAACAACCAATATCATACTAAATGGTCAAAAACTGAAATCCTTCACCCTAAAATCAGGAACAAGACAAGGATGCCCACTATCACCACTCCTGTTCAATATAGTTTTGTAAACATTGGCCACAGCAATTAGATAGGAGAAAAAAAAATAAAAGGAATAAAGATAGGAAATGAAGAAGTTAAATTGTCATTATTTGCAATGACATGATACTCTATATAGAAGACCAAAAGAACTCCACCAAAAGTCTTCTAGACTTAACAACCAAATTCAGTAGAGTAGCTGGATACAAGGTGAACACACAAAAATTAATAGCTCTCCTGTACACAAACAACAGACTCACTGAAAAAGGAACTGGAGAAACAACTCCTTTCACAATAGCATCCAAAAAAAAAACACCTAGGAATCAACCTAATGAAAGACATCAAAGACCTCTATTCTGAAAACTATAGCACTCTGAAAAAAGAGATCAAAGAGGATATCAGAAAATGGAAAGACAGCCCTTGCTCCTGGGTAGTAAGAACCAATATAGTGAAAATGGCCATACTTCCCAAACTGCTATATAGATTCAAAGCCATCCCAGTTGAAATTCTAGCAGCATACTTCACAGACCTTGAGAAAATAATCCAAAAATTCTTTTGGCATAAGAAGAGAACTAGAATAGCAAAAACAATTCTAGGCAACAAAAACAAGGCAGGGGTATCGCAATCTAATGAAAGCTATCTATGACAGACCTACAGTGAACATCATACTAAATGGTCAAAAAGTTAAAGCTTTCATCTTAAAATCAGGAACAAGAAAAGTATCCATTATCACCTTTCTTATTCAATATAATTTTAGAAACATTAGACAGAGCAATCAGACAAGAGAAAGAAATCAAAGGAATAAAGATAGGAAAGGAAGAAATTAAACTATCATTATTTGAAGATAACATGACACTTTATACAGAACACACCAAAAAATTCCATAAATGAATTATAGATTTAATAATAAAATTCAGTCACACAGCTGGATACAAAGTCAACACTCAAAAATTAATAGTATTACTGTACACACATAAAAAAATTACTGAGAGAGAAATTAGGGAAACCACATCTTTCACAGTAGCATTGAAAAAAAATGAAATTCTTAGGAATCAATCTAATGAAGGATATGAGATCTTTACATTGAAAATACAGTACTTTGAAAAAGAAAAATAAAGAGCGTATCAGAAAATGGAAAGATTAAAAAAAAGAAAATGGAAAGATGTCCCTTGCTCTTAGGAAGAACGAACATAGTGAAGATGGCCATACTTCCAGAAATGTTACACATATTTAAAGGAATCTCAATCAAAATAACCAATAGCATATCTCACAAAATTAGAAAAAACAATACTAAAATTCGTTTGGACCCAGAAGAGACCTAGCATAGCAAAAACAGCCTTGAGTAACAAAACGAAGGCGATGAACATCACAATCCTTGACTTGAAATTATACTGCAAAGCTATTGTGATAAAAACAGCATGATACTGCCAAAAAAAGTAGACCTGAGGATCAGTAGGACAGAATAGAAGATGCAGAAACAACTTCAAACACACTCAGCCAACTTATCTTTGACAAAGGGGCCTAACATGTTTATTGGAACAAAGATAGCCACTTTAATAAATGGTGCTGGAAAAACTGGTTTTCCACATGCCAAAGACTAACTAAAATCAAAATAGATAAAAAAAAAATCTAAATATTAAAAAAGAAATACTAAATCTGCTGAAAGAGAGAATACATAGAACTCTTGAAGACATAGGTGTAGGCAAAGACTTTAAGAACAAAACTGATTTCATGGGAAATATAAAGAATCAACAAAAATTCAGTAAAGAAATAGCAGGATATAACTATATCTTTGAACAAATGGAGTTAACAGATATCTACACAATATTCTACCCTACTACAACAGTGTGCTCATTTTACTCAGAAAGCACACAGTGCTTTCTCCAAAATATACCACATATCCTGCTTAAATAAGTACAAAAGACTAGAAGTCACTCCATGTTTAATATCAGGCCATTGTGCATTGAAGTTAAAAATTAATCTCAGAAATAGCCACAGAAAATTTATTCATATGTGGAAACTTAACCGTGCACTCCTAAACACCCAGTGGGTCACAGAAGAAATCAAAGACAAAATTAAATAGCTTCTGGAATCAAGTAACAATGCAAGTAAAACATACCAGAACCTAGGGGACACAATGAAAGCAGCCCTTATAAGAAAGCATATTTCAGTCAATGCTCATATTAGAAAAATTGAGCAAGATCAAATAAAAAAAACTAATTGTGAACCTCAAAAAGCAAGAACAATCCACATCCAGACTGAATTTAATAAGGGAAATACTAAAATCAGACCAGAAATTAGTTAAATTGAGATTAAAAATATACAAAGAATCAATGAATTGAAGAGCTAGTTCTTTTTTTATTTACATATATATTTATTGGTACATTTTAGGTATAAAATACATTTACATTTATCATTGGGTGTTTGTACCAAAACATGATGTATCTTAGTTTTTATTTTTTCTCCCATTACCTGTGCACACTTCACCCCCTCCACCCTTCCCTATTTACACAGACTTTGATTCCATTTTTTTTCTTTCTCATAATTTTTCCATTCCCTTCTTCCCTTTCCCCTTTCCCTTCCACCATCCCCTAACTCTTGGATCTTTTCTTATTTCAAATGATCAATTATTCATTTAAATCATTTTCATCCTTATTTACACTTTCAATTTCTCACACTAGAGAAACTATTCAGTATTTACACATGTATGTTCGATTTATTTCACTTAAGAGTATGGCCTCAATATGCGTCCATTTTGCTATAAATGTCTCTAGTTTCTCATTCTTTCTCACTGAATAGTAAGTATTCCATTTTATAGAAAAACAACATCTTCTTTATCCAGTTTCCAGTTGATGGGCACTTGAGCTGTTTCCAAGCTTTAGCTATTACAGACTCTGCTGCTATAAACATAGGTGCACATATATCGCTGTGGTATGATTCTTCTAATTCTTTGGGGAAGATTCCCAGTAGGGGAATAGCTGGGTCAAATGGGGCCTGTAGTCCTAGTTCTTTGAGGTATCACCATACTAATTTTCACAGTGGTTGCACCAATTTACATTCCTACCAACAATGGAGAGGGTTCCTTTCTCTCTATCCCCAGCCAGCATTTGTTATTGGTTGATTTCTTGATAGCAGTCAATCTTTGTGGGCTGAGGTGGAATCTCATTGTTGTTTTCAACTGCATCTCTGGAATGACCAGTGATGTTGAACATTTTTTCATATATTTGTTTGTTGCTTTTACTTCTTTGTCTGAGAAATGTCTGTTCATTTCAGATGCCCATTTTTGAATTGGGTCTTTGAATTTGGGGGGTATGATTTTTTTCAGTTCTATGTATATTCTCGAGAGTTGACCTTTGTCTGAGCTACAGGTGCTAAATATTTCTTCCCACATTGTAAGTTGTCTCTTAGCTCTGTTGGTAGTTTCTCTTGCAGTGCAAAAACTTAAATATGATGAAATCCCAGTTGTTGATTGTTTGTGCTAGCTCCCATGCTACTGAAGATTTGTTCATAAAGTCTTTTCCGATGCCAATGTCTTCAGGAGTTCTACCTAATTTATATTCCAGCAAGTTTAGTGTTTCTGGCTTAACATTTAGATCTTTAATCCACTTCAATCTTAGTTTAGTGCATGGTGATAGGTATGGGTCTAGTTTTAATCTTTGGCAGGTTGAAATCCAGTTTTTCCAACACCATTTATTAAAGAGGCTATCTTTCCACCAATGAGGGTGGTTGGATCCTTTGTCAAAGATGAGGTGGCTGAATATGGCTGGAGTTGTTTCTTCATCTTCTAATCTATTCCACTGATTTTTGGGTCTCTTTCTTTGCCAGTACCATGCTGTTTTTATCACAGTAGCTTTGTAATATAGTCTCAAGTTGGGGTTGCGATACCCTCAATCATGTCTCTGCTGCCTAGAATTACTTTTGCTATTCTAGGTTTCTTCTGCTTCCAAATGAATTTTTGGATTGTTTTCTCTAGTTCTGTGAAGTATATTGTTGGAATTTCAATTGGCATTGCATTGAATTTATATAGTAAAAGTATGGCCATTTTCACTATATTGTTTTTTCCTACCCAGGAACAAGGGATATCTTTCCACTTTCTTATATCCTCTTCGATCTCCTTTTTCAGAGAGCTGTAGTTTTCAGCGTAGCGGTCTTTTGCTTCCTTTGTTAGGTTGATTCCTAGATATTTCATTTTTTTAGATGCTATTGTAAAAGGAATTATTTCCCAAATTTCTCTCTCAATGGGTCTGCTATTTGCATATAAGAAGGCTATTGTTTTTTGAGTGTTGACTTTGTATCCAGCTACTCTACTGAATCTGTCAATTAGTTCTAGCAGACTTTTGACTGAGTTTTTTGTATCTTCTATGTAAAGTATCATATCATAAGCAAATAATGACAGCTTCTTCCTTTCCTATCTTTATTCCTTTTATTTCTTTCTCTTTTCTAATTGCTATTGCTAATGTCTCCAGAACAATATTGAACAGGAGTGGTGATAGTGGGCATCCTTGTCTTGTTCCTGATTTTAGTGTGAAAGTTTTCAGTTTTTGACCATTTAGTATGATGTTGTCTGTTGGTTTTTCATAGATAGCCTTAATCAGGTTGAGATAAAGACCTTCTATTCCAATTTCTATAGCATTTTTATCATGAATGGGTGTTGGATTTTGTCAAATGCTTTTTCTGCATCTATTGAGATGATCATGTGGCTTTTGTCCTTGACTCTGTTAATATAGTGTATTACATTTATTGATATACTTATGTTGAACCATCCTTGCATCCCTGGTATAAATCCAACTTGGTCAGGGTGTATGATCTTCTTGATGACCCTCTGTATTCTGTTTGCCAGTATCTTGTTGAGGATTTTTGCATCTATATTCATTGGGGAGATTGGGCTGTAGTTCTCTTTTTGGGTTGGGTCTTTCCTTGGTTTTGGGATCAATGTAACACTTGCTTCCAGGAATGAATTTGGAAGCCTTGCTTCCCTTTCAATTGCTTTGATGAGTTTAAAGAGTAATGATGATATTTGTTCTTTAAATGTCTTGTAGAATTCAGCAGTGAAACCATCCGGACCTGGGCTTTTCTTTGTTGGTAAGTTTTTTATTACATTTTCAATTTCACTCATTGTTATTGGGGTGTTTAGAATTTCTATATCTTCTTCATTTAATTTTGGCAATTTGTATGTATCTAGGAATCTGTCCATTTCTTCCGTGTTTTCCATTTTATTAGAGTACAGTTTCTCAAAGTAGGTATTGATGATTCTCTGAATTTCTGCTGGATTTGTTGTGGCTTCACATTTTTCATTCTTAATTGCATGGATTTGAGCCTTTTCTTTCCTTTTCTTGGATGAGGTTGGCTAAAGGTTTATTATTATTTATTTATTCTTTCATAAAACCAACTCTTTGATTCATTGATTTTTTTGTATCATTCTCTTAGTCTCTATTGCATTGATTTCTGTTCAGATCTTTATAATTTCCTTTCTTGTAAGAGCTTTGGATTTGTTATGCTCTTCTTTTTCTAGGAGCTTGAGGTTCTGCATTAGGTTATTTAACTGAGTTCTCTCTGTTGTCCTAATATGGGCATTCACTGCTATGAATTTCCTCCATAGAACTGCTTTTATTTTGTCCCACAGATTCCTGTATGTTGTACTGACATTATCATTTACTTGTAGAAACTGTCTAATTTCTTCTTAGATTTCCTCTGTCACCCACTGGTTGTTCAGGAGGATGTTGTTCAATTTCCATGTATTTGTGGGTGTTTTGCAGTTTCTTATGTTATTTATCTCCAATTTTATTGCATTATGGTCTGATAATATGTAGGGGATAACTTCAATTCGTTTACATTTACTTAGATATGTCCTATGAGCTAGCATCTGACCTATTTTGGAGAATGACCCGTGTGCAGCTGAAAAGGATGTGTATTCTGATTATTTGGGGTGGAACACTCTGTAAACATCTATTAAGTCCATTTGTTCAATAGCTTGGTTCAGTTCTAGAATTTCATTGTTAATTGTTTTTCTAGTTGATCTGTCCATTTGTGATAGAGGGGTGTTGAGGTCCCCCACTACAATTGTATTAGTGCTTATTTGGTTTTCCATGCCCATTAATATTTGTTTTGTATAGTTGGGGCATTCATATTTGGTGCATATATATTTAGGATTGTCATCTATTCCTCTTGGATTGTTCCTTTCACAAGGATGTAGTGACCGTCTTTGTCTCTCTTAATTAATTTTGGTTTGAAATCTACTTTGTCTGAAAATAAGATTACTATGCCTGTTTTTTTCTGGGTTCCTGTCCCGTGGAGAACTGTTTTCCATCCTTCTACTTTCAATCTATTGATTTCCTTTTGAGTTAGTTGTGTTTCTTGAACACTGCATATTGCTGGGGTTTGCTTCTTAAACCACTCTGTCAGTCTATTTCTTTCAATTGGTGAATTGAGGTCATTAACATTGATAGTTAAACTTGAGAGATACTGACTAATCCTTGTCATCATGTTTTATTGTTGTTGGCTCTTTTATTTCTTATTTTCGCTCCTTTTGGTTTAGTGTCTTACCTTGCATGTTGCCTTCTTTCTGCTGGGCCTTATGGAGTTGTGACCTTCATTGTCTTTTTCTAGGATATTGCTTAAAATTGTTTGGAGTGCTGGTTTGGTGCTCATGAAGTTTCTCAGGTGCTCTTTGTCATGAAAGTATCTAATTTCCCCATTGAATTTGAAAGATAATTTTGCCAGATACAACAGTCTAGGATGGAAGTTATTTTCTTTTAGGGCTTGAAATACTTCACTCCAGGCTCTCCTTGATTTGAGGAATTGTGTTGAGAAATCAGTCTTGATTCTGACTGGCTTTCCTTTGTAGGTGATTTCTTTCTTTTCTCCAACTGCCTGTAGAATTTTGTTTTTCTGTTGGGTTTCTGGGATCTTGACTATTATATGTCTAGGTGTAGATTTTTTTTTGGTCATGGCTGGTTGGAGTTCTATATGCCTCACTTATCTGTAAGTCCAAATCTCTACCTCTGTCTGGGAAGTTTTCTACTATTACTTCTGTGAACAGTTTTTTTTTATGTCAATTGTATTTTCTCCTTTTTTTTTTTTATGGACTCCTATGAGTCTTATGTTATTCTTCTTTGCATCACCTAGCAGCTGTTGGATTATTTCTCATGGTCCCTTACTATCTTTAAGAAATCTCTCTTTTCATGGTCCTTTACTGCAATCCTGTCTTCTATATCTGATATTCTGTCTTCAGATTCTCTTAGTCTTCTCTGCATGCTTTCAATGGAGTTTTTAAACTCTTGAATATCTGTTTGAATCTGTTTCATGGATTCCATTTCTTTCTTATGTTGGGCGATCATGTTTTCCATTTCTTTCTTATGCTGGTCAT